>NW_020954724.1:1926983-2044952 GCF_900497805.2 Vombatus ursinus
CCTTCCTAGACATTCACCAAACATATCCTTAATAATCTGTTCTAGAAAATAGTAAAGTTGCTTATTTATGAGATTCCCAAACAGTTAGAAGACACAGGGTACATTTCTTTGTCTAGATCACTAGACCTATTGGTTATAGGGTAATTTCAAGCAAAGTTCCACCAGTAATATAAAAAAGCAAGCAATGTATTTCTGTTGTTATTGATGTTTTGCAGGCAAGAGAAAATTATTTTAAAATGCCAATCACAAAGAAGCAAGGTGTGCCAATGATTAACAAAACTCGCTAAGTTTCATCTGTTTATTTTTCTTAAAATGATATGAACTATTTGTGGTTCCAATTTCTTTTATTGCCTTCTTCCACTAAGCTATTGTTCATGCTATTCTCAGAATACACTGTCCCTTATCTTAGCCCACTAATGTCTCTTTGTTTCTCCAAGGTCCAACTTACATGGCTAACTCCTCCTGGAAGTCTTCCTTGTTTATGTCTTCCACACTTAATCCCACACCAGATAAAAGTGGTCTCTCCTCAGTTTCTCATAGCACTTTACCTGGAACTCTCCTTTTTACCTAACATATTTGTTTGAGGCCATATGATGTAAGAGATAGAGAGATGAACTTAGAATCAGTGCCTTGGATACTTACTAGCTGAGTGATCATTGTCAAGTCACTTAATCATTATGATACCTAGTTTCCTTGTCTGTAAAATGGGAATGCTTATTCCTGTGATATTGCCTCACAGGACCAGTGGTCTGTAAAGTGGAAGCTGGAGCTTGGACCTTTGGTGTGTATGATCAGCCAATTGGAGGATAAAAAGATGTATCACACCCCACTGTCCCTCAGATAGCCAATTATGGGGCTTGTCTCCAGTACCCCAACACCCACGCAGGTTCACAGCATTGATGTCATCATATGCCTTCTCTTACTCCATCTATCCAGTCAGTTGCCAAAGCTCTCCTTCAACAAAACCTTTGACATCTGTCCTCTTTTCTCTATTCACATAGCCACCACCCTAGTTCAGGGCCTCATAACCTCTCTGCCGGACTATTTAAATAGCCTCCTGATTTCTCTCCCCACCTCAAGTCTCTGCCAATTCATCCTAATCATACACACTTACCAAAGTGATTTTCTTAAAGGACTGTCTAACCCTATCACTCCCCTAGTAAACAAAGTCCAGTGACTCCCTATTGACACTTGGATCAAATATTATTTAATCTTTTATCTCATCCTTTTCTAATTTATATTTTTGTAAGAGTTATAGTATATGTAAGTATAATAGTATATGTAACTATTGGTATAATAGTACATGCATATAATTTATAAATTAGTAAACATGCACTTCAGGGGTACATGCCCCCCCCTTTAAACTGATAGCTGTACGTAATCAGAAAGGTTCATAGAACACTAATTACAGGATCAAATGAGAAAATATGTGTAAAGTTCTCTTAGAAAACCTAATTGCTTTATTTATTATGTATGTACATGTAGTTTATAAATTCCTTGAGGTCTGGATCTGTGTCATCTCTACATATTTGTATTCTCATTACCACATGTAGAGCTTAGTGCAAAACAAATGCTTAATAAATGTTTATTGAATGGAATTGGACTGAATTGGATTTTTCTTGAGGAAATAAAGAATACCAAATCCCTTTCTATAGAAGGTGCCAGTTCCTCTCCAGATATGTATTAATTAGACATAAACATTTGATCAAAATCTGGGTAATTTAACATCACCTTCAGTTCCATCAGAATCATTTTCAAAATGAACAAATAATTTGTTGAGGTCTTCCAGGAACATGCATGTATAATATGGAATTATACATCCTCTCTACCCTTGAAGAGCTAAGAGGACAAGATGAAGTCATTCAGTTCATGTCTGTCAGCCAGCATTCAAAAATTTATTCTGGTATGGCTGTTTTCACTTGAATTTATGCCACCATAGTTCTGGTTGATGACTCCATACAGAGAGTAGAGAGATAGCTGTTTGTAGATCAGAGCTTATTAATTATGAGAAATGCTATCTTCTGGACTCACTATTTTTCATCATGAAGAAAAATCTTTCCAGACTCATCAAGTGCACCACTGTGACTCACTTTTGCCCATGGAAATTAATTATACTTTGAAAAGAAATTTAGACTCTGTTTCCATTGGCTTTGAAGTCCTAGCTAGAAAACCAAGGACTTGATGGCACAGGTTGTGTTTTCACGTCTTCTGGTTGATCATCATTAATTCAGAGGAGAAAGAACAATATGGGAAATGAAAAGTCTGTTTATGTAGATGATGTCAGAGAACAGATGTTGATTTCATGACCATATGGTGTATAACAGAAGGCTAGATCAGTTCTTGACAAAGAACAAAAAGGAAGGTAGTGGGTAGTGAAGAAATACTGGATTTCACACCAAGGACCTAGGTTAGAATTCTAGTTTCACTGCTTATTACTTATGTGAATTTGGGCAAGTCACTTGATCTCTCTTGGCCTCAGTTTTCTCAAATAGAATAATAGTTCACATTTCTTTTGTGTTCTCTGGTTTACTAAGTATATGCCTTATTTCCTGTGATTGATTACAAAGCCAGTAGCCAAGGGGGTTAGAATATATTAACTCTAAGGTTCCTTCTAGCTCTAAGACCTATAATCTGAGTTCCAGTAAGAATATATAGGGGGAATATATGTATGTGTATATATGTATATGCATATATATAGCTAAGATGGCAATATTCATAATTAACAAAATCTGATATATAATATATAGAATATGTAGTTCCACTGTGTGTGTTCTGGGAAAATTTGAAGAAGAAGGAACACTATTCATAATTGGAGGACAAAGAAGGATTATGCATAGAAAATAGTACCTAAGCTGAGCTTTAAATTAAATTTAAATTCTCAAAGAAGAGAAAGAAGGAGGTACTGCATTCTACTCATGAGATAAGGTCGGCATGAACGCATCAAGGTTAAATATAGCTTGTTAATTTCAGGGAACAAATAGAAACTACAATTTGGCTAGAATTTTTGAAGAGGAATAGTATGATAATGTGGTGGGAAAGGTAGCTTGGGGCCAAATTATGGAGAAACTTAAATGCCAGCTTAAGGAATTTGCATTTATCCTAGACACAGTAAACACTACATAAGTTTTTGAGTAGGAGCATAACATGGCCAGACTTGGGGAAATTATTTTGTTAGCTATGTGATGACTAGATTAAAAGAGTGAAAAGTTTAGAGACAGGGAGATGAGTCAGGAAGCTATTAAAATTGTCAAAGTGAGAGGAGATGAGGGCCTAAACTACGGTAGTGGTAGTTTGATGGAAAGAAAGTGGATAGGTAAGAGAGAGAGACATTGTGGGGGTAGAATCATCAGGATGTCAGAAATTAATTAGATGTGAGAGGAGAGAGGTAAAAGAGTCAAAAGTGGCTGAAGTGTAGAGCCCAGGTAACCAGGACAGTGGTGGTGTCCTAGAAATAATGACATTGAGAGGGTCATACTTAGGAAGGAAGATGGTGAATTTAGTTTTGGTCATACTGATGTGCTGAGGGAATGTCTTTGTGGAGACAGATATGCTGCAGCCAGTTGAAGATAGAGATCTGAGGTTGAAGAGAGATAATTTAGAAATTCCAGATGTGGATTTGGGAGATAACTGCATTAAGATGATAATTAAACTCTTGAGAGTTTATCATGGAGGAGAATGGAGAAAGAAAAGAGAACTCTAGGAGATGGGACACATATTTATAGGAGGAAGGAAAACAAAGGACCAAAGTAGACTGAAAAAGAATGGTCAAAAAGATGGAAGAACCCAGAAACCCAGAGTAGAGAGAGTGTCCAAGGCAAGAAGGTCATTGGTGGTTTTGAATTCTATAACATTAACTATTGACCTAGATAATGGCAATAACAATATTTCCCTTTAAGGTTTACAAAGAATTTTGTATAATTTTATGATTTGATCCTCACAATAATCCTGCAAGTTCGTTATGTTGGTGTTCTTATCCCCATTTTGCAAAGGAGAGATTAGTTGTGTAAGCGGAGAGACGGGGACAGATGAGATATTATGGTGATAGAGATAAGATTTGGCAACTAACAGAACATGAAAGATGGGGGAGATTAAAGAGTCCAGGATGACTCTATGTTTGTGAACCTCAGTGACTGGAAGGATGATGCTACCCTTAATTAAAAAAAAATAGTTGGTGAGCAAGAGGATGAGTTACATTTTGGATATGTGTATTGAGATCCCTAGGAGACATCCAAATGGGTGTTCAGCAGGCATTTGCACTGTGAGACTGGAACCCACAAAGAGGATGAGCTCAAGTCAAGTGTTATTTCAGTTACATCACACTGCTTTTGTCACCTTGAGATACTCTCTTGAGATCCCTCCTAGCTTTAATTCCTATGATCCTATAATCTTTTCTAGGAATCTGATTTTCTGTTGCCTGAGACAGTGGAGTCAAATTCATGTCTGAATGGGAGCCTTATCTAAACCATACATAAAGAGCCTTGTGGGCCACATATTAACTTGGAAAACCACATATCAATGTTAGCCTTTTTATTGTTTTTTTATTTGTCAGATATTTCCCAATTACATTTTCATCTGCTTCAAGCTGTACTTGGGAGTGTTGTGGGCCACTTCTAGTCTAAGATATACATCTGACCATACCCACTATTTCTTTCCTTAGCTATGAGTTGTAAGAAAACATGATCATTCATTATTGAAGATTCCTAGCATTTCCACTTTGCCAGCTACTTTCTTGGTTATCATAACTAGGTCTAGGGGGGCAGCTAGGTGGCGCAGTGGATAGAGCACCAGCCCTGGAATCAGGAGGACTTGAGTTTAAATCCAGCCTCAGACACTTGACACTTACTAGCTGTGTTGACCCTGGGCAAGGCGCTTAACCCCACTGACCAGCGAAAAACAAACAAAAAAAATTTAGGTCTAGAGTAATAGCACCTCTGATCATTTTCTTTACCTTTGGAGGAAGAAAAGTCTGCAGCAAGGAAATCCAAGGATTTATCAGATTATCTGCTTTTAGCAGAAAAATGTTCCTCAGATGTCTTTTGAGTTGACATCCCCAACCCCATCCCCAGCCCTCATCATTGTATCTTGTCATAACATGACTTAATTTGCTGCTGGTAGTAAAAAGACCATGGAGAATTTGAAATTAATTCTCTAGCATTGATAGTTACATAAAGGGTAAAGTTAATGTAATTTTCCTTTAACTTGTTATTGTTGAATCATCAAATCATAGTGTAGGAAGATGTCTTAGGGCCATCTAGTCCTACCTCCAAGCCAATGAAGCAATCCCTTTTTCATTGTTCCTGATAGTTGCTTCACCAGCCATTTCTTGAACTCTACCAGTTGTGAGGAGTAAACCATTTCATAACTCTTAGAAATCATCATCTTAGTTGTAGTTTTCATTATAAATGCTCAGGTGTTAGATGTAAAATAGAAGATCTTTATACAAATACATTTTGAAAAGTTGCTTCTGAATCCTTTAGAAATACTGTACTTTTAGAGCAGTGTTATTTGGGAATCTGAGAAGAAAATGAGAAGAAAGATGGCAGATCAAATAAGTTGGTATGCAAGCCTAGCTGGTAGGAGCCAAAGAGTTATTATAGACAGACAGATAGAATTCTCTGATTTTCAAGCCTCAGTTACTCTAATTGATTTCTGCATACTTGTGGATAGGGATCTGCCCTCTTCCATTTATTTTTCTCTTGACATGTAAGATGTGAAATGTTGTTCCATGCTTTTCTAATTTAAATGTTGCACATGTTGAGAATGGATCGTGCCAGGCATTTTAACTTTAGCCAAAAAATAGCACATTGTTGTTATTAGTCTTCATTATCTGGTTAGGGCCAACATTGTGTTTGGAACCATACAGGAATATAAATCTAATTTATAGGCATAGCCTAGTTTAGACATAAAATCCATATGATGAGAAGGAAGTTAGGTTTCCATGGTGTGAACTTGCTTTGGTTAGTTTTATAACACTAGTTCTGTGGGCATAGATCCTAAAACTTTGGGGGAGTGATATTTCAGGAGGGGAGTTATATGTTACTAGAGGCTCAAAAGCATTATTTTTCAAACAATTTTCTTAAATAACTAGGCCTTCCCAAATTCTGTTTGGCCCCAAAATTTACATAGACTCCACTCCGTTTACTGATGCCAGGCCCTCTTCCTGCATAGGTCTTCTTCCTTTAGTGCTCTCCAGTTCACTAGGCTAAAAGAACAGTTTCTTCACATACAGATTCTCATGAAAAATCATAAAATAAGTATTTCCCAAACCAAATGAGACCAGAAAGAAGCAAAGCATATTTTATTTTCAATTTAGCTTCTGACTGATTCTCATAAATTCCAAATCTAACTTGTTTTAAAATTTGAACAGATGAGCCAGTTTTTATTTTCGTGTTTGGTCTTGACTTCCACTCTCTAATGCTTTCTTATAGTGTAGAGCTGACCCTGGGTTCCCAAGAGCAGTGCCAGCATAGTGCATTCTCCAGTACTTTCTGTCCATCCACTATGAATCATTAAGCATTTATTAAGATACTGGGGATACAAAGAAAAAGCAAAAACTAGTCCTTGTACTCAAGCTTACTTTCTACCAATGGATTCATGAGCTATGACTAGACATCCTCCAAGCCACCACCACCACCACATCCAGAGCTCACCAACCACAACCCCAGGCCCTGCTGGCTACAACACAGACCCCTCCCCGCCTCTCCTCCCTCGGCTCTCAAGTGGTCAGCCATTTGAGGACCAGCCTAGCTAAGTAATCAGGGCCTCATACAAAAGTATGGCCCAACAGGTGATGAATGTTTTTGGCTAAAACGGCTTGTGAAGACTTTTTGCATTAGAGAAAGGGAGAAAGCAAAGAAAGGATGAAGGTTGGGAAGAAGGGAGAAAGGAAAGAAATAAGGAAGGAAGGGAAAAAGGAAAGTAGGGAGAAAGTAAGGAAGAAAAGGAGAAAAGGTGAGGGAGAAAGGGGGGAGAGAAAAGGAAGGAAGGAGGGATTTATTGAATACCTCCAATGGGCCTGGATCTGTGCTGGTTACTTTGCAATATTATCTCATTTGATTCTCACAGTGATCCTGTGAGGCAAGTGCTGTTATTATCCCCATTTTACAATCGAGGAAACTGAGGCCAACAGAACTAAGTCACTTAGCCAGGGCCACACAGCTAGCAAGTGTTTAAGGTAAAATTTGAACTCAGGTCTTCCTGATGCCATGCCCAGCACTTTATCCACTATCTCACCTAGCTTCCAGAGTTGTAATATGTATAAATCAAGAAAGTACCCACAATGATGAAAACAGGGATTTTTGGAGGTAAGTTGATCTTAATGTCAGAATCAAATTTTTATTTTAACCCAGCCGTTATATAACATTGCACTCCTATGATCAAAAACCTTCAGTGAGATCCTTTTACCCATGGAACAAAACTCAAACTCTTTAACCTGGCATGAGGGGAAAAAAAAACATGGCATAGTGAATACTGTGATGGTCTTGAAGTCAGGAAGACCTAGGCTGCAATGTTGCTTCACACACTTGTTAGGTATGACCCTGGGCAAGCCCGTTTTCCCTGAGCCTCGATTTCCTCGTCTATAAAATGGAGATAACAGTATCTGTAATCTTTACCTCCCAGGGTTGCTGTGAGGTGTAACACGTGTAAAGTTCTTGGCAAATGTTAAAATTTCTTATAAATATAAGCTGTTATTTTAGGGACCTCCACAATTCAACTCCACTGCGAAATCTATGTGATATAGTGGAAATGGCTGTGGGCTTGGAATCAGAATTCTCGCATTGGCATCCTGGTTTGGTCATTTATTGCCTGTGTGACCTGGGACTAGTCATAGCCTTTCTCAGCCTCAGTTTCCTCATCTTTAAAATGAAAGAGTTGGACTAGATGGTCACTTAAGTACTTTCCAGCTCTTATCCCTGTCATAATCCTACCATTCTGGCTTTATTTCACAACATTCTCCTTCACCCATCTTTTGTTCCAGTCAGATTTGTCTACTAATTGTTGCCAATATAACCCTACTACAGTCTTCTGCCTCTGGGCATTCTAATGAAAGGCTCTCTACTTCTCACCTTTCCTAATGCCCACCCTTATTTCTCTCTCTCCCCCCACCCCAGCTTAAAGGTTTTTTCCCCCTCTTTCTTAAATTTCCTTAGAGCTTTTTTGACATCTCCTTTGGTCACATCACAGTCTACGTGACTTGCTTTGTACATGTCATATTAGATTATAAGTTTCTTGAGGGCAAGAACTGAGTCATTTTTCATCTTTGTATCCCCAACACCTGTTGCAGTGTTTTGGGTTACTTGTTTTTCTTTTGATGCCAGGAATGGAAAATTTCATCCCTCTGGCCTGTGCAGAGCAGCTTTCAGAGAGAGTCTGTGTCTTTCTGGGAAAAATGTAAATGTCTGCACTGATTAAATTTATTTTAATTGATATTAAATTGGTTAACTGATTTATTGGTTGGTAAATTAATTGATGATAATTATTAATTGATATTAAGTTGATAACACTGCCCAGAGATGCAGTGTTAGCAGCTTCCGTGGGGAAAAAAAAATTTGAGCATTTTAGTGCACTGCAAATTCCATTGAAATTAATTGTGTGATGTGGCATCTAAGGAATTTGTACTTTTATTCTGTGACAATACAGAGGCACTAGAGGTTTTTGAAGAAGGTATTAATGTAAGAAGACATCTGCTTTATAGGAAAATAATTTGTAAGTTGGGTGAGGAATTTATGAGACGGGAGAGATTAGAAAGAGAGACCAGTCAGAAGCATATTACAGTAGTCCAGACAAGAAGTCATGAGGGCTTTACATAAAAATAGTGGTTATTTGAGTAGAGACAAGAAGGAAAATATAAGAAAAGATATGAGTGTGGTATTATAGAGTTGATTGGATGTGGGAAGAGAAAGGGAAGACTCTAAAGGGTTTTAGCCTGGGGATGGATTTCTGGGGGTCTGTAATCTTGGATGGAAAAAAATTACATCTTAATTTCAGTGTAATTGGTTTTATTTGTAACCCTATGCATTTTATTTTATTCATTTAAAAGCATTATTCTGAAAAGGCTTTACCAACAGGATCCATGACACAAAAAAGGTTAAGAACCCTAGCTCTAAGATGATTCCACAGTTTTGAATATAATTTCCAGGAAGGTGGCAATATCCCTAACAGAAAATTCATAGTTCAGAGAAAGCATGAGTTTAAGATAGAGGTGAAGATAATGAGCTCCATTTTGAATATGCTGAGTTTAAATGTCAATGGAAACCCAAGACAGATATCCAGCAAACTGTTTGGAGAGAGATAATGGTTGGATGTATAGATTTGAGAGTTAACTGCATTGTTAATAAAATTCATGGTATTATATAAGATGACCAAGAAGAAGAATTGAGAAAGTGAAAAGGCAAAGGAAAGAGCCTTAGGGAACAGACAGGTAACCCTCATGGGAAAGGAGATGGATGATAATTTAGCCAAGAAGACTGAGAACAGTGGTGAGGCAGGTAGGTGAAACAAGAGAGAGCCATGTCATAGAAACTAAGGAGAAAAGAATATTCAGGAGGAGATTATGCTTAATAGTTTCAAAATAGAGGGATTAAGGAGAATGAAGACAGAGAAAGTACTTTAGATTTGGTAGCTAGGAGATCGTTGGTAACCTTGACAAGAAAGTGTCAGCAATTAAAAGTCTAATGTTTAGGGGTTGAAAGTCCAGCTGGAGGTAAGGAAGTGGAGTGATTATAGATAACTCTCTGTGAGTTTAGCAATGAAAGGTAAGAGAGATATAGGGTGAGAGCTTGAGATAAAATCAAGAGAAAAGTGGTATGTGTTTGTGTGTGTGTGTGTGTGTGTGTGTGTGTAAATTACAAGTGAGACCTAAATGTATTTGTGGGGAGCAGAGAAGGAACCAGTAGATGGGAACATAGTGAAGATGAGAGTGACTGAAAGGTCAAACTCTCAGAGAAGAAATGAGATTAGACCAAGAGCAAAAGTAAAGGGGTCTACGTGGACAGTCTGAAGGATTATCTCTTTCTTGAGAGCCTGGAGAGGAGGAGAAAATGAATGAAGATGTTAGGAGGATTTTTTTGATGGTCTCAGTTTTCCCAGTAAAGTAGAATGTGAGGTTATCTGCTGAGACACAAGGAGCCAGGATGAAATCACCAGCAGTATAGTGATAGCTTAGTTTAGAACGGATAAAAGTACCATTTCCTTCTGTTTGCCAGACCCATGTAGTTAAAATCAATTGCTGTCCTTCCTGTTCAGTGTAAGTTTCTTTAAGGGGTTAGTATTGTCATATCATGCTTTAGTTTATATATGGCCATTTTACATATTTTATCATGGTTACAGAATTAAATATGTACCTGTAATTGCGTCCAATATAATCTCTCTTTTTTTATAGTGACTGAGTCTAATTATTCTTTTGATCAGAGATCTATGACTGAAATTCTCTCTGGCCGCCAGTATAGGAGACTTCTACAACATTAACCATCTGTCAGCAAGCTTTGGAAGGGCTGGATGTTTCAATAATTGCCTTCAAATGTTCTAATGAGATTTCAGGTTTGATGGAATACTCATGAATAGTACTTTAGGGAAATTGATCTTTCTGTATACATTGTTGAATTCCTAATTACTGTATATTAACACATCTGTCTCTTGCCTTTTTTTATTTCAGTACCTACTAGAAATGAAAAGCTTAATCCTACCCCCAGAACATATTCTGAAGAGAGGAGACAGTGAAGCAATAGCCTATGCTTTCTTTCATCTTCAGCACTGGAAGAGGGTGGAGGGGGCTTTGAATCTTTTACATTGTACGTGGGAAGGCAGTAAGTAATATTCTTTCTTTGAAACAATTTCCTAAAAAAAGAACATGAAAAGATATTAAACCTGTTTTACCCGGAGTGCTTATGATGAATGATGAAAATTTGCATTTATATAGCTCCTTTCATCTATGATCTTCAGTCACTTTAGAGACATTTAATTAATCAGACTCACAATTCCCCACTGAGGTGAATATTATTGTGATAATGCAACCTTTAAAGAGAGAAGAGAAGTTCATACAATCATGAAGATGAAAGCTTTCATCACCCTTTCTTTGCAAACATACAGTCAAAGCATAAGAAACTTTTGTCTGTGGACGATAATATGTGTTATGGAGTTAGACTTCTATACATACGTACATACATACACACACACACACACACATATATATGTATACATGTATATATGTGTGTGTATGTATACTCTCTTCATATATAATTTTTCCAAGGTAATTCACCAAACAACACCTGTTTTGCCATCTTGCAGCTAGGCCAGCTGAGCTCCGAAGAGCAGAGGATGTACCTATATACAAGCTGTATATATTCATCCATTCAGTAAATATTTATTGAATTTCCTACTGCTTTAAGAGACTGAAGATGGCTATGCAGAAAGACGGTCCCTATCCTTGGAGTTTGTAATCTAATTGGGGAAGGAAAGGCATACACATATGAAAATTAAGTAAAAGAAAAGGCTGCTTAAAGTGTCTTATGAATAATACCCCCATATTTCTAGTGGATATGGATAAGAGCAATATAGAATGAGAAGACATGAATAAGTTGTGTTCTTTGACTGTTAAATTACCAATCAATGTATTTATCGCAGGTTCAGCAAAGTAAACAATACATAGTACTGTAGTGACTAAGAGGAAGGAGAAGTGAGTGTGCTCTATAGCCATGAGGTAAGACTTCATGGAGCAACTGGGATGTGAGCAAGACTGAAGAAAGGATGGAATTTGGCTAGGTCAGGTTCTGAAGGGAGTGAAATGTAAATTCCCTATTGGCAACATCACATGAGCCAAAGCTCTAAATTAAGAATGTGTAAATGGTGTCAGGGAAACAACAAGGAGCACAGGATTCATGAGAGATTAGATTAGAGAGGTAAATTGAGGCCAAATTTCAGAGAACCTTGAATGAGAGGCTAGAAAGGTTTTTACATTACCATATAAGCAGCAGAGGGAGAAAGAATCATTCGAGGTTTCTGAGCAAAGGAGTGGCGAGTCTGAAAGCTTGTACTCCAGTCCAAACTCTGCTTGTTAGCTGTGTGACTGCAAACAAGTCACTCCATCTCTCTAGGCTCCAGTAGCTTCGTCTGTAAGAGGATGATAATATCTGTACTAGCTTAGTGTGAAGAAATAACTTTGTAACCCTTAAACGGTATTGAAATGTGAATTGTTTTCAAAATGGTGGAGTTTTTTAAATTAAGTACATATAAATATACCAAGCTGATTTCAAAACACAGAAGTCAAAGTGTACTGGTATTCAGAAAGATCTGGGAAAAGTCATGTGATGCAATTAATTGAATCATGGTTATGTCATTATTTTCATCGTGCACTTCATTGAAATTTAAATATTCTTTCAGTTTTTTTTCTGTTTATTTGTGTGTTTGTGTTCAGTCCTTTATGATTCTTCCCCTTTCTGGCCTTCCTCTCATGTTCCAAGAATGGAAGGAAAGAAGGAAAATGTAAAGTCCTTAAGGGCTAAGACTGTTTCATTTTTTGTCTTTGTGTTCCCAGTGTGTGGTATGTTTCCATGCCCATAACAGGTGCTTAATAAATGTTTGTTGAATCAAAATTAAGAAAAAAGTTTTTGAATTGGTATTAGATGGGAAACTGGCAGTCATGAGACTCAATCAATTTGTCTTCCTATTTTTTTCTATTGGGCACTAGGATAGACTGGTAAGAAAAGAGTTCCCTTGGAGAATTAATATTATCTAGTTACATAATTTACTTCTAGAGCTTGAGGGTTATTGATTTTATTGTTGGTCCTCTCCCATAATAATATATTCCAGGTGTATGTTATCCAACACCAGAAAGTACACCTGGGCTTATGACATGTGCGAGTGTATAAATGCTCCCCTCTGGTTGTGGGCCTATTATTGTCTATATTTTAGTCTTTCTCAAATATGTAAGAAGTTATATGAGGACGAGAAAAAAGGAATTCTGACTCATCAAACCATATATCAGACAGATTATGGAAGGGACAGCCAAATTACCGTATATAAATACTGGAAACCTAAATAAACAGATTAATTACCATACTTAGTGCTAAGTAGTGGCCTTGCTTTAGTGGGAGTCTTAGACACTTGCTGATGGTTGGTGAGATAACAATGATTTGAGACTACAAACTACAGGAAAGAATAAAGGGGTGTGGGAAAGATGTGGTATAATTAGGGATCATTGAAATAGGAATAAAAATCTTATTGGGAAAATTAAATACTATAGTATCTCTAGGTTGATATTACATGGTTCCATAATAAAAAGGTAACAAAGACTACCAGACGATAGTCTCAGTTATCACCTCTGTGCAGATGACTCTCAAAGTTACTTGTCCAGCCCCAATCTCTCTTGATATCTAATCTTTTACCTCCAACTTTTCCAATTAGACATCTTAACCTCGATGTAGATATCTTAAAATTATCATGTCCAAAATTGAATTCATTGTCTTTCCTCCAAAACCCTCCTGTCCTCTTAACTTAGAGAGGGCACTACTATCCCCCCAGTCACCCAGGCTCACAACTTAGGTATGATCCTTCACTCTTCATTTTTCTCTCCCCCCATTTTCTATCAGTTATCAAGTTCTTTGGATATTAACCTTCTCTTCTTTGACAACCACGCTGCTACAAGCCCTTTTTACCTTATTCTTAGACTACTCCAGTAACCTGGTGGTTGGTCTCCCTGCTTCAGGTCTCTCCCCATTCCATTCCTCCTTCCTCCACTCAGCTGTCACATTGTATTTCCTAAACACATCATGACCCTATTCATTAAATTCTTTTGGCTCCCTATTACCTCCAGGATCAACTATAAAAACCTCTATTTGACTTTTAAAGCCTTTCATAACCTAGCCCCCTCCTTTCTTCCAGGTCTTATTTTTAAAAATTAAATTAAATGCATTATTGGGAGGAGAGGTGGAACTGAGTGTTATAGCTGGGGCAAAGGAATGTTTCTTACACAGATAGTTCGAGAACCCATGATGATAGGAAATATTTTGGACTTAGTTTAAGAGGTAACAAGTTTATAAAGGAAATAACAGTGAACTTAGAATGATAAAACTAAAGTTTAGATTATGATTCTGCTGCTTAGTATCTATGGACCTTGAAAAAGTCATCTCAGCTCTCAAATGCCTCATTTGTAAAATGATGGGATTGGACTGAAGGATCTCTAAGGACCCAGACATATCTAAATCCTCTGATTACTGGATAGCAAGCAATCCAGGTGATTGAGTTTGTTACTGTTTTAGTTGTTAGTTCAGCATCCTAATGCAAGAGTGGAATCTAACAAACATTTATTAAATGCCTGCTATGCATAAGGTATTTGTGTTTGGTACTGACAAAGTCTAGAAATCTATCACACAGGCATTTAAATTTCAAAAAAAAGGAAACTTTGTACAGATTGGATTTTTAAAAAATACGATAAGAATGTAAAAGTTAGTAACCTGTAAGAGGCCTGAAAATAATTTTTAAGAGGTAGGCAAAGATCAGAAATTGTAGGTGCAAGCCCAGCTTGCAAAGTAAAGAGAATTTTGCAGGAGTGTTGGGGGAAGGAATTTCCAAAAAGTAGAAGGGCAACCCAGATGAGATCTGAGAAGCCCACAACGAAAGCCTGGCCAGTGAAGTATAAATGAAAAATTAAGCCATTGAAAAGAACTTTGAGGGACTGATAATAAGCCCGACACACTGAATGAACTTTTCGTTGGTGGGGGATTGCCAGTCATGTGAATTGGACAAGTTGCTACTACAAAAAATAGTAGTTATTTTCTAGAGTTTTCTTAGCCAGGTTGACAAGAATAATGTCAATAAATCACTGGGCCTACAGCATTTACCTAGAAGTTTTGAAAGAATTCAGGGGTGAAAAGGTGGGCAGAGCAGACTTTGGATTCAGATACATAGCCTATCGTTACAGCTCTCCAGTAAACCTTCAGACTGATTATTTAGCAGTAGGCAAAGAAGTGGCCAGTGTGTTTTAAAGTGAATAGGAAGGAAGAATGTTTTTATTAAGCACCTACTATGTAGCAGGCATTGTACTATGAATATTACCCCATTTTATTCTCACAAAAACCCTGGGAGGTAGGTGCTTTTATTATCTCCATTTTATAGGTGAGGAAACCGAGGCAAATAGAAGTTGAGTGACTTGCCCAGGGTCACACATGTAGTAAATTTCTGAGGCCATATTTGAACTCAGGTCTTCTTGACTCAAGGCCCAGCGCTCTGTCTCTCTACATACCCATTGATTTGTTGGGGTTCCTGGTTACATCTACATATTGATATAATACCCTCAAGGAGTAATTGACATTGATCGACAACGGATAGTCCTTGTGACTGAAGAGAAGAGTCTGGGAGCCATTGTCAGTACTTCCTTAAGGATGTTGTCTGAATGTGTAGGTGTAGCCGAAAAGACCAATAACATGCTCAGGCTCTTCAGGAAGGAGTATTAGAAGCAAGACAGAAAATGGTAACCTACCTTTCATAAAGCACTTTCTTTTTTTCTATAATACATATATTTCTAATATCTTTCTTAAATGCCATGTGCAATCCTGACACTGAACCTCAAGAAAAAAACCTGATGGAACCAGAAAAGACGATTTAAAATGATTGGAGAGACAGGTTTAGCAGGAAAGGCGCTTTTGAGAGTATAGAACATGAAAGATTATGACTGTTGGGTATGAAAAGGCAAAGACTAAGAGGAAATATGATCAAGACCGATAAAATAAATAAATAGATTAGGTCAACATCTCTTTGTCCACTAAATCTCAAAATGTTTAGAAGACTCTTTGAAAATGAAACAAGTTTAGTCAAGACAAATAAATCATTTACTCCCTTAACTTCTGGAAATCAGTACCTTCAATAGTATATTAAACAGGGGATTAGGTAATTTTATGAATGACAGATCTATAAATAACTACTTAAAGAGACACTAGGATGTATACATGCTTTAAGGCTGATGTCAAATGAAGTAATAGCCACGCCCTCCCTTTACACGGTATTTGTGGCCACTTTGGCAACATAATTGAGGCCTACTATGAAAATCTTTTTGTTCTTAATTCTAATTTCCCATATTCTGCTCTTATACCAGAAACCTAATGACTCCAGTTTTAGAAACTATTTTTTAACAAGAAATGAGAAATTTTCACTAGTTTAGAAAGTCTTAAAAACACAAGTTATATAACATTTTGTAAATTAAAAAAAACCATTCAAAAATGTCTTTTGCTGTAAATACTAACTTTAAGCCAGGAGCTCTCAATCTTTTTATGTTATGAACTCCTTTGGTAAACTGGTAAAGATTAGACACTCCATGTCAGACTGTTTTTAAATATATAAAATAAGTAGGATAAAGGATAGTCATCAAGTTGATAGTCATCAAACACTTTAAAAATAAATTGAGGGACCCCAGGTTGAGAACCTTGGCTAAACATGAGCTTACGACCCCTCTGTATTTGAGGTTAACTAACACAAGGGGAATTCTATCTGATACCTTTATTTGCAGAATTCAGATAGGAAGACCACTGGCTTTGGTGGAGGAAGCTTTATAACTGTTGACAAGTCATTTCATCTCTCCTAAATTCAGTTTCCTCATTTGTAAAATGGTAATATTAATAGTCATACTACCTTCTTTACTGGGTTGGTATGAAGATCAAATGAGACATTGTATATAAAACATTAGATAAATGCGAGCTACTGGAAAACACTTATTTTAAAATGTATTTAACGTGAAATGATTTCATCTAGACTGTAAGCTCCCTTAGGGCAGTAACCATGTCTTACTTATTTTTTGTATCTTCAGTAATAGCCAGCACAGTGCATCACACATCATAGATACTTAAAATATTTGTTGAATAAATGAATGTGATAATGAATTTTCATGTAAAAGGCTGTTGCCAAACGCAACTTAAGAGAGTGCTACAGCCCTTTTTTAAAACAGCTGCCCATCTACCAGACAGTCTGGTAACAAAGACGTACATGAATTACTCTCTTTTCGCTTCCATACCTAATTAATGTCTAGTTCATAGCTAAATTCCCTCCAGTAATGAGGAAAATTCAGTGAAAGTGGTCTCTTCTATGCGCCATTCTATGAAGCTGGGAGAGTCCATGTTTCTTCTAAGATCAGATGAAGCACGTGTGTGGTTCTCCTTCTTTCGTGTCATGGGGTCCCATGATGCCAAAAGCCATCAGTACTGTGCTGGGGCCTTCTTTGAAGTTGCGCAAGTTGTTTGCAGGTGGTTTTTTCCTTTTGGGGGAGCTAAAGGAAGCTGCAGTTCATCTAGTCAGCCACTTGGTGGTGTATTTTGACATCTCTTGCTTCCAAGGCAAAAAAAACCTAGTTTTTAGCCCAAGTAATTTCACTGCTTCTTTAGAAGCAATGCCCTTTTGCTGCTTTTATTTTTGAGCCTGGTGGTAAGTAGCAAGGGCTTATTTGGATGGAGGGAGGATAAGGGATTTTTTTTTTAAACCACACCAAATTTCCCCAAATTCCCGCATATTAGTGATTGTTTTGGTGAAATATTTGCTGTCCAGAAGGGGATTTCAGATTCTAGTCACAAGTTTTGGTTGGGTTTTTTGGTTTGGGGTTTTCTTTCTTAATAAATGATTACATTGAGATGACTGTCATTCCATGGAATCAAATATTTCCTATTAATCAGATAGATTAACTTCCATTTTAAATAAAATTTCAAAGCCCAGCTGATGCATGACTGAAATTGCATGGGTTTGAAGCAGATGGGTTTTTTTTCCTTTTAAATCTCAGTTCTCCACCACAAATATATCAACATTTCAGAGGTTTCCAGAAATGTTTGATTCATCACTGCCCCAGCCTCTGAAATTACACAATATGTTCCTCAAAGTCTGGATAATCACTAAGGAAAGAAATGTTTTATTTATAAAAATTTTATGCTGTGTTTTTGCAATGTAACTTAGTTCATTAAGCAGCTGCCACCTTATCTGAATTATACTCATTTTAAACATTCTAGGCTCTGGTTATCCTCACACACACACCGTTGCAAGTGTGACCAGATTATGTGGTCTATATATACATAAATGAGAAATCCTGTTTGTAGTAGCTTCCATTTAAAGTAGCATTATACCTTATGAAGCCCTCCTTCAAATGTGCCACCCTCTCTACCCAGTTTACCAGGTTCCAATGCTGATAAGCCATTATCTCCCTAATACTTCATCTGCCTCAAGGCTTTATTTTAATAGTATTTACTTTATTTATTTAATGACACTGTAGTCTGGTTGCCAGAAAACTGAACTTGGATTTTGGAGATCTGGTTTCTAGTTCCTTACTCTCCAAAGGCTAGTATTTGACCTTGGGTCAATTCACTTAGCCTTCCTTTGTTTCTGTTTTTTCGTTTGACCAAGTAGGACATAGGCTTACTTTCCTTTTGGGAAATTCTGAGATGTCATTAAATATGTCGATCTTGAGGTTTTTGTTTGGGGTTTCTTAACAAGAGGGAAAAGATGCCTTGAAAGGAACAGACATTAATTTCCTTTTTAAAAAATGAATTTTCCTTTGAATGGGAAAAAAAAATGAACCGGTTTTGATAAATAGTATGAGATTCTAATTTTCATTTATTCTGTCTCTGAACTTAATGGCAAATGACACTCAGTTGTTAACTCCAGCTGAACATTAAAAGTTTATAAAAATGTCTTTCCCCTAATTTTGTGAAAAACATTTATCAATTTAGTTCATTGCCAATAGCCTCCTTACACCAACATACCCCTGCATGCACTGTACACTTGTTTATAAGGAGTCGTTTTTTTCTTTTAGTTCCCCATTACCCATTCATAATAACTGAAATTCATTTAGCACCAGATGGATAACTCTTTTAAAGGTTAAATTTTCTATAAATCCTTGCTCTGCAGTGGTTGAATAATTTGAAAAAGTAACTTTAATTTCCTACCGGTAAGATGTGTTGGCATCAAGTCCTTAAAACATGTTTTTAGAGTCTAGACCTAAATTGAGGAGTATCAGCTAAATCAGTATTCACTAATTTGTTTGTGCATAATTGTTTGCAAGATTTCTCGACCATTAGACTGTAAGCTCCTTGAGACCTGGGACTGTTTTTTGCCTTTCTTTATATCCTCAGCACAGTGCCTGGCCCACAGTAAATACTTAATGAATGCTAATTGACTGACTAGTTGATAGGAATAAAAAAACCACAAAATTGTTGTTGTGTTATTCAGTTGTATCCAACTTTTTGTGACCCCATTTGGGTTTTTTTGGGCAAAGATGGTGGAGTGGTTTTGCCATTTCCTTCTACGGTTCATTTTTGCAAATGAGGAAATGAGGCAAACAGGGTTAAGTGATTTATCCAGGGTCACACAGCTAGGAAGTGTCAGAGGCCAGATTTGAACTATGGAAGATGAGTATTCCAGGCCTGCTATACTATCCACTGTGCCACCATAGGTTCTTCAAAAATTTAATTTCTTACAGCTGCTATTGAAGAGTTATCACAGATATGTCCAGTTGCTAAACTCTAAATAATTGGTAGCTTTGCATACAACTTGAAAAAGGCCTGATTGCTTATAATAGTTAGTTTACTCCTGTGCTATAAAGGAACATGCAAGAGGATGTCCTGCTGATCATCAGCATGGTCGGAAGGTTCAAAAAGCCAGCTCCTGCATGTTCAGATGGAATATGGTGAGAGCCGAGTTGGAGTGGGCACAGAGGGAAGAGTTAATTTTATAGTCTGAATGATTGATTGGATGAAGGGTTGTGATGTGTAGTATGGGTGAGAGGGAATAGGTTCATGGATTTGGAGCTAGAAGATACCTCAGAGTTCATCTAATCTGACCCCTTCATATTACAGATGAAGAAACTGAAGTCCACAAGAGATCGTGACTTGCCCAAAGCCACATAGGTATTAGATTTCAGTAGGTTGTGAGAATATCTGGGTGCGTAGAAGTCCCTGGAAATTTATTGGTTTGTGGGTATGTCTGGTTATGGATCCCCAGCTGTTTTATGGATATTTCCGGAAACAGATCACTCAAGTGGGGAGGGTTGCCTCAGCGATCAACCTTGACCTGGAGAGCACAGGTAGAATGGAGGACTGTGGAGGTTGCAGAGGCCTTTACCCCTCCCCTTTGCATCCAGCCATAGAAAATGAGTATGATTCTAATGCCCTCCCCACAGGGCAATTCCATTTCCAAGGGTAATGCTGACAGAATTGTGACAGATAATATATCCAAACTGCATAATTCTGAGTCCTCAGTAGTAGCCTCCATATGGGAAAACAGAGGAAGGGATAGATGTGGGTTCTTACAGCTCCATAATCAGAGCATAAGCCATAACACTAACTACTAAAAAAAGAGTTGCACAAATTACTTTTTCTACGTATAATAACTCCAGAGCTATTTATATCCCCAGATTGGCATATCCCAGTGCTTGTACAATGATTGGAGGTTTGGCTGAATGCCATTTGGGAAAGGACACTTTCTATCCAACATGAAGGAGGAGGATCCTATCTGAAATGAAAAGAAGCTAGGAAATGTAGAGTTAAGCCTGGAATAGTTCATGCAGTACCTATTATCCAGCTGTCTCAGAGATCTCCAGGACTTATCTCACACATTTTTAAACCTAAGCACAACAGGGTGGATAAGGGATAGAATTCCAGTCCGAAAAATATTTTTTTGTATTTGTTTTTGTTTAGTGAAGCCAAAAGTCTTAATGTTATTTAATGGACTTAAAGCAGATGACAACTGACAAGAGACCATAAGAGCTCCACAAAAGCATTCATAGTCATGGAAAAATACACCCATACATATAAACACGCACACTTTGAATACATAGCTGTGTACTATAAAAGGTTCTGACCTCTTCCCTACTCCTCCCTGCCCCTCTCCCAACCAAAACAGTTTAGAACAAGTAAAAGAATAACTTGATATGCAAGTTCAATATTTATGCCAAATACCAAAAGAAAAGATGTTTGGCACAGAACACTGAAAAGGCACCAACAAACCACTAGATTTTTTTAAGGTTTAACACTCTCAAGGCCTTGCATTTCCATACTTCATTTTTAAAATGGCTCCCTGAGGTAGAAAATTCAGTTTCGACTATGGATGAAATTTAAATTCACATTAATAACCACTTTGAATACAGAAGGTTTACATCATATGAACTATGATAAGTGCTTAATTATAGCAACATTGTTATTTTTTAAAATGCACGGACAGAATCTGGATTTCAAGCACATTCTCCACGTAGATTTTTCCACATTTTTGGGATGCTATCTCAGCATTCATCATTTATGGAAAATGCTATTAAAACTGTACCATGTTGTAGTTTAGATTTCAATTCATTGCTTCCTGGAAGAGATTTTAGTGTATCATATAAAAGAGTAATAAAAGCCCTATCCCTATCCCACCCTCAATCTCCCCCCACCAAAAAAAAAAAAAAAAGATTAGTTTCATTTAGAAAGTTTGGTTCTTTCTAGTGGTCTTTGTGCTAACAACCTGCTTAGAGAGACCTCTTTCATATGTTTAAAAAAAAAATCTGATTGAACTAGGGTATGCCTTTCATTTAAGAAGCTCTGAGGCCTGGAGTATTTTTAATGTTTTAATCTCTGTTTAAGAGGTTTCTGTTACTGGAAGAAAATTGATAACATTTTTACCCCAGCAAACTGCCAGCAAACTGGCTCTGTTCTAATCCCGAGTTTATTGTGATTTATATTCTCTGTGGCAATGTGCTGTAACCTCAGAGTGATACCACTGCGGTGTAGATTGACTGCATTCCAAATGCTGGAATCACATACATAATGTTTTTACTTTTAAATAATATTCAGACACCAGAATAAATACCATATGTGCACTGAAGCTGGTTACAATGGAACCTTGTCATTTCTTGTGAGGGAGAACATTCTGTGTTTCTTAGTCCTGTTTGAAATAAGTATGCAAAAGATAAATATGTACATTGACAGCATTTTGAGATGGGTTAGGTAATTACATAGCTTAGGATGTAACTGCATTTACTTTGAATGTAGTCTTTGAAACTGAAAATCATGCTTCATATGTAGTCATCATGCCCCATTCCACATGCAAGATAACGTGTGGAAGGGAGAATGGTTGTTCGATTGCATTCTGTGTCTTGTGCCCTACGTTGATAGGGTATTGTGGTTAAAAGACATCTGTTCAGGAGAAATCACCTCAGTGAATGCTGTTCATAGGAACTGTGAGACTAACATGCTGATGACATTGCAACAGTGAGAATAACGTCCATGATCATGGGAAAGGATGGATTGATTGGAAAGTCATAATTCAGTCTCAGGGTCTATGTTATCATAAGCCACAAGAGCATAATTCAGGTGGCCTGACATCATCAAAATGCAGATAATCAATCTCTCTCTTTCACATGATTTTGAAGATTTAAAAGTTATTCATAAGCTGAAAAAAATCCCCCCCCCACCAATTCTGCATTTTTGAGTTTTTTTTTCCTTTAAATCTATCCTGGTTGAAAATTTATTCCACTTGGACACATTTAGAAAAAGCTATGTTAAAATGCCTTTCATATTTTTACATTTGTAACATGTTCCAAATGAATCAATTCAGATTTATGTTCTTCTAGTGCTTTACTACCAATTGAATTCTTGGGTCAGTGCTCATAACATTTTTTGAATTTTTCGCAGATGATGGGTCAGGTCATTATTATTGATGGTTTCCCCTCCCCCCCTACCCCCAGTTTGTGAGATACGCCCACAACATGAACTGTGAGATTAATGCCTGAGTAATAGATCATAATCATCATTGCCCACTTATCTGCTCTAGGGATCAGAGTTCACGTAGGTCCATCATTGTTTATGGTAGTTCTCCAAAGTCTAAAAATGCCCCAAAGTCTTTCTTGAAATTGTGAAGCAGTAAAGTGAATGTTGAGCCTATAATAAGTTGGTTTTTTTTTTCCTTTTCAGCTTTTAGGATGATCCCTTATCCTTTGGAAAAAGGTCATCTTTTTTACCCTTATCCAATCTGTACAGAAACAGCAGACAGGGAACTGCTTCCATGTAAGTTTTAACTGAATTCTATAACAAGCAACTGGTTTTAAACAACATGGCTTTTGCACTCAGGCCTGGGGGATGGGAGTGATAAAAATTTAATATTTCTTTCCACTAGCCATTCCTGTTCTTGTAACTCATTTATTTTCAAATGGCTTAGGTGAGTGGATGGGTTTGCTATAACTGGTTAGTGGTTTCACCAGAACTCTCGCAATTCTTCAAAGGATAAAACCCAAGGAAAATATGAATTAAAGCAAAAATATTTGCCATTTATTGGGTGCCCAGGATATTAGATACCTCTGGTTTGGGATAAACTATAGGTAAGAATCAGAAGGGATCTGTAGAAGGAAACAGCAGTAGATTAAAAAGCATATTCCTTCATGTACGATGGCATTTTTAGGGACTTTTAATTTGAAAAGAAAGCACTGACTCAGGGGGGAAAGTTACGGATATGGATGAGTAATGGATGGGAGAGTGGGGTCTAAATGCCCTGACATCATTGCCAGAGAGGGAAGATTGAGGTAGGGTAAACTTTCTTCGGTGATGCAATCCTCTTGGTTGGAGGGATTTCCCATGTGCATCAGAATGATTGACTAATTGATTTAACATTTATTGAAAACTTTTACAGCCTCATCAGTGTAGGGAAACACAAACAAGACAGATAATGCCCTCAAGGACTTTATAGGCAAACAGTCTAGTGACCCATACCACATGTGGAAAGTATTATTTATGAATGTAGTATATTACAACATTGTTTTGACAATTTGGGCTAAATAATTGTTATCAAATCAGTTTTGGGTAAACTGTGTACAACTATCACTTCCAGGCTTTTTATGTGGTCTGTGTTAGGACATTTTTTCTCTCTCAGATAATAAGCTTCAAACCTTGGCTAAGTTCTCTCTCTCCCACCCTTTTTAATCACCCCAATTATAGCAATATCTCATAGATATAATGTACAAAATACTTCATACTAAAGAATACTATAACATTGGAGGGTGGAGTATATAGCATATTTTCAGATGATCGAACCAGTTATAAATCATCAAGCTGTGGGGTTTAGGTGCAGAACTAATTGCTGTCATCATATATTGAAGTAGCAGGAAGTTCCTTACTCATTTCCTTACTAACCAGGCCTAATATGAAATTCCTTATTCTTTTAAAAAGACATTGGTAGATTTTAGCTTTCTTTTTTACTACAAAATGGCATTTATGATTTATAGAACTTTATGCTCAATACCAGAGAATGCACATAATGGCCTAACATTTTAAACCTAACATTTTCCTTTCCCTGGAGTTTGAGAGTAGGAGAAGGACAATTTTTTAGAAAAGTTACAAGAAAATAGTTCATTAATATCTCAACTAAGTTTTACTTTTGCCTTCTTGTAGAATTATGAGGTAGTCAGACCACGGCTAATGTTTCTGAAAGGAACGAGTAAAATGATGATAATTTATAAACTTCACAAAAAGTCTTGCCCACGTTGTACAAGTGAATGAGATTATTTGAATCTCACCTCCTGAAAAAGAGGTTTTTTGGCTTTTTTTTTTTGTTGTTGTTGTTGAGGTAGAAGAGTTGTGGGTTTTATTTTAAATAAAGACCATCATGTTGCCTATTAAAAATTCAATACATTAATCCCCAAAGGAAAGGCATAATATATGAGTTGGGCCTCCCCTTCACTCTAGTCTATATTTGTAGCTTACTGCTTTATTATTCATTGTCTATTGAAGAAAAGATCTTTACATCTTCAATTTCCTTGGCCAATGACATAAATTATAAAAAAAATTGTGTTTCCATTTCTAGGAATGCTTCATCATTGACACTGAGGTGGTGGTCCCCATCCTACTGTCTCTACCCACCTCAGAAAGAAAAAAGCAGGACCTGGGTGCATCATAACATAGAATTCCCTTGTAGACACCAGTATCTTCTTCTTGGCCCAAAGTAATAGCTTTTGGCAGATCCTTGTAGCTATGAGCCAGGCAACTATATTGAGCAGGAGTCCTCTTAGACACAAACTAGGATGCTTCCAGACACAGAGAGTGTGGAGATGGACTGCCTGTGAATTCAGCAGATGGTCACTAAAACTCCAAGGAGTCCTCCGTAAACATTCCACACACAAAACTAGCTTATTATTTTGCTCATAGATTTGAAGCTTAATATCTGAGAGAGGTTCTCCAGGGGCACCAACACCTAGATTTTCTAGTGGTGGGAAGGAACATTTATCATACAAACCAACAGCAGTTCCTTCTATCAACCTACTCTGTGCAGCAATTGTCACATGAACCCAGCAATCTTTAAAAAAACTTCTGAACCTAACACCAAATAAAACAAGTATTTCCATTAAAAAAAAATAACCCTTCCAGTTCAGCTCTGTTTACTATTTGTGTTCGGGTTGTCTATTCTCTCCCCCACCCTGGTAGGATATATGTTCCTGGGGTCAGGGATGATTTTATTTTTGTCTTTCTATTCCCAGCATATAACAAAGTGCTTTGTATGTAGTGGGCACTTAATACTTGTTGAAGTGAAGTATGGAGCAGTGTTCCCAAAGAAGGGCAAAGAGGTAGTGTCGGGATGCTTTAAATAAGGAATGTGGAGTCACACAAAGAATTAGCACAGATCACAGTCTTCACATGTCTGACCCACCCCCCTTGACACACACACAGTTGGAAGAACCTCAGTTGTGAGGATAAACTCTTATCACTTAAAACCAATCTTGCCAAGCACTGAAACAGGATATTAAAAAGACACCATGACCAACCAGGACTATGTGAAAAGGAATGAGAGAACCTGATGGGAGAATGCAGGCAGGACTAGAGTAAATATGTGATTGGGTTTATTTGTTCAAGGTCCACCATTTTGTATTGGAACATAGCTCATAGATTCAGAGTTAGGAGGGACCACAGAGGCCATCTCATTCAGTCTTCTCATGAGGAATCTAATGCCCCAAGTTAAAGGATCTTGCCCAAGGCCACACAGGTAGAAAGCTGAAGTAATTCAGATCTGGGGCCTCCTCTCTACCAGACCACAGTCACCTGCTAATGTGCTAGAAGCCCTATGCAAAGAAAGTAAATTCACGTCAACACTAACTGTGCCATTCATGTTTTCTCTGCAGCTTTCCATGAAGTATCAGTTTACCCAAAGAAGGAGCTTCCTTTCTTTATTCTCTTCACTGCTGGATTATGTTCCTTCACAGCCATGCTGGCCCTCCTGACACATCAGTTCCCAGAGCTTATGGGGGTCTTCGCAAAAGCTGTGAGTACTCTTCAGTATGGAGCCCTCAGGGAAAGCGAGAGCAAAGCCAAAGTGACCCAGAGGGGAAGCCAGCAAGACCCTGCATTTTAGCAATGGAGATGGCCCTGAACTAGCCACTGCCGACTGTTGAGCGCCTGGATTTTCCTTAGTAGCAGAGAAGTCTAAGCATTGAATGTCACTTGTGCAAAAGCTTAGGGAATCTGCAATTGATAATTCCATTTTGTTTATCTCATTTGAATTATATGACATATTTCTAAGCTTAGGATATTGTAGCTTCTCCCATTCAGTAAATGGAATCTGTATTTTTGAAGTTAATCTCATGAAGACAAATTAAAAATAAAAAGCTATAAATCCTTGGCTTGTTTGAGGAAATGAATTGAGGGGAAGTGCAGAGTTGTACCATCCACTCATGGGCTCACATGCAACCCAGACTATTATTAAGCTGGTAGGATCATTCAAAGGGGAAAGGCACTGCCAATAAGTCACTTAGTGACTTGGGCAATCTATAGTGACAGCACAAAACACATCAGTGGCTGTCCTCAGAGAAAATGCTTCTCATTAGGTCATTTGGTCGTATTAGACAACATGGGCTGGAAGAAACAGTTTGCAGATTTGCACACAGATGATTATCAAACAAAAGAAATAAGAAAACACATTACCATGGGGCTTGGGTTTCTCTGGCTCTCCCTTTAAATTTCAAGATAGACAAGGTTTAAAAAAAGGTGGAGGAGGGGGAGGAGGATTTCTAACTTTAGTGGACTGATTTTTTTAATCACCCTGGTTAGCAACTAGAATGGGGGGTGGGGGGAGCTGTAGGGGTGGTATAGTTCATTTTAGCTGCATTTGTGTTGGTTCTTCTAAAAATCAGTATTCAAATCAAATGCCCCTGCTTCCATTGATAATTGAAATCATAAAATCTTGAAGCTGGAATGGACCTGAGAGGTCATTTAGTACAATCCCTTCACCAATACAAGAGTCCCTCCTGTATCTCTAACATACGGTATCCAAGTCTCAGCTTGGCCACTTCCAGTAAGAGAACTCCATACTTTACTGTTGTTGGACAGCTTTAATGCCTAGAAAGTTTTTCAGAATCTATTTCCACCCATTGATTCTCCTTCTGCTCCATGAAGTAACACAGAAGTCTTTTCTCTTTCACCTAACAGCCCTTTAGATATTTGAAGGCATCTATCATTCCCATCTCTTCTCTTCTCCAAAGATGTCCCCAAAGCTTCAGTTGTTTCTCATAGGACATGGTTTATAAACCCTTCACACTCCTCCAAACACCCTCCAGTTTGTATTTATTTCCAATTATCTATCAATACTTCCTTCCATTTTCAGCCTAGCCACAAACATGTCGCTTAAACTCTAGGGAAATTAAAATCCAATTAGTAAAAGTTAAAATCAGGATACATTTGCCTCACCCCACATCATCCTCATCAGGTGCAGAACTGAAAAGGACCTTAGCAATCATCTAGTCCAACACTCATTTTACAGTGAAAGGAGCTGAGACCCAGAATTGTTCAAGGACATAAAGTGGCAAAGCTGGGATTCTAACCCAGGACCTCTGACTCCAAATCCAGCATTCCTTTCACAGCATCATTCTCAGTGTCTTCTTTTCACGCCCCAAACCCTCCCCTCCACCCCCAAGCCCCACAAATCAAAAGACTTATTCAAAAAAGGTTTGCCTTCGAATCTGTTCTGTTCATTAAGATGACACATCTCACAAATGTGTGAAGTTGATTTAGTGTGAGTTGCAACTTGAATAACATCCAGCCCTGTTGTAAATGCCTGGTTATGGTGCAAATCAGCTTCTCCTGTTCAAAGCCATACCCATGAAAAAGCTTAACTCCAGACTCGCGTCGTTTTGGTTGGGGTAAGTTGGGGGAGGCAAGAGGTAAAGCTGGAGACACAATAGTGCTTGCCAAGCAAGAGGAGGACCACCGTATCTTGAGTACACAGCTATCCCTCCAGTGTCTTGGAGTACTATATCCACTGTAGACTTCATACCAACTGCATCTCTTCTTTTTCAACTTTCAGGAGCCTTGATTTTATGTCTAGATAAATGAAATGATAAATTTTATGGAATATAAATTAGATTGTAAGCTCCTTGATGGCAGGGACTGTGCCTTATTTCATCATTGTATCCTCAGTATCTAGCATAGTTCCTTGTGCATAGTGGGTGCTTAATAAATGAATTTAATTGGGTTGAGTTGAATTTAGGGTTCTCTGCTGATATTCCATGCGTGGGTTGTAGTTTGTTCAACTATTTAGGATTGGAAATTATTGTTGTTTGTTGTTGTTTTATGTTAGCCCTAACATTAAACCCAGAGGGTCACATTCATCTTATCCTTCATTAAGGTTTAGCAGATTCCAAAATGTAAGAAGGGACTTCGTGGAAACTGAAGATGGATTGCCTGGATGAGACAAGCACAATCTCACTTCGGTTCCCCACCCTGCCCCCAATGTCTTCTTCACATTCATCACCCCTGTCACCTCACCAGGCTCCTCAGACACTCCCCATAGGTTATCACTGATGCCCTGTGAGCTGTTTGCAAGCATTTTCAGCTTGTGAAAATGATTTTCTCAGTTTGGACATAGATAATGCCTTTGGGATAATGTCATTTTGTAAGTGCAGACGAGATTGAACGACTACCAATATGCCACCTCATGAGTTGTGTTGAACTTAAGAAATGTCCAGTGTATATGTTTTTCTGTCCACAAACATGTTGATCTGTTGACATTAGAAAAACCAAAAGAAGTGTGTATTGTTATTGTGAAACAGTACAATTAAAGGCATTTAGCAGTTTTGAAAGGGGAGGAGGAGGGGAAGAGGTGATCACCTATGCGACTTAAAACTTGCTCATCTTATGTTTGGTTACTAAGATAAGGGTCCTCACATAAATGAGTTATCATTCCAGGCCCAGGCTCACACAGAATGTGGGAAGGTCAGGATTCTGACCCTCTCTGCTTTCAAGTGTCCTGTCTCTGCTTCTTCTGTTCTCTGTCCTGAGACTGAGTACCGCCTCCCACCCCCACCCCCGACTGTAGCCTCTCTTCTTCAGTTATAGACCAGAGCCTCTTTGAAGTCAGATATTGATTACAGAGAAATGTCAATTGTCGGATTGCTATAGGGCACCTGGAACTCCTTCAGATAAGTGAGGGCATTTCAAATGTTAATGTTGCACGTTGGGAGCCATGACCTTCTTGGAGATAATGGAATTTCAGGGAAATGAGACTCAGGCGACTGAAGTGTCACTCTTCCTTTTTAAATTATTATTTCAGTTGCTTTTTCTCACCATGAAACACTGATTTAATTGTTGTGAGTTTCAGTTTGAGACATGACAAATCTCTCTTTGCCATCTGAACAGAAATTTTGCATGTTGAGATAGAAGAGCTGTTACCCAGGCCCAGGGTGATCTGTTGTGCTTAATTCAGGCTTAACTTTGTAGGTAACTTTACTTTCCAAGACTATAAATGAAGCTGCTTTTTTCCTTTGTTAATTGCTTGTGTTCAGAAACATTGGTTGATTGTAAAACGTGAGTATATTTACAGACACAGCATAGTAGAGTGGCATTTGGAGTCAGAAAACCCGGGTTTGACTCCTTTCTTCACTATTTACTCATTCCTCATCCAGCATGAGTTTGGGGCAAAGAACCTCTCTGATCTCTACTTGGTGCTACCTTTTCTTATTGGTAGAATGCAGGACTTAGACTGTATGATACCATGTAGAGATCCTCTACCTCTGGATTCTAAATATTACATGGCATGCTAGTTCATCCTCTAAGGAGCTTCAAGGATGGGGGAAAATCATTTCTTCCAAAGAAATAATTTAGTCTCATCTTTCTGTCACCTCATTTGTGGTTCCATAAACCATATTTTGGTGAGTGTAAATGTTATGATCCCTTGCATGAAAGCCCATTGGCCTAGCAGTTCATTGGTGTACTGAGTTGAAAATTTTAGTAATTCTCTGTAAGCCTCCAGAGCAACGTGAGGCAGCTTCATAAACAGGACCACCTCATTTACCCAACTCCTGCCTATTGAAATTTCTGAGCCTCTTGTTGTAATCACCTAACCACGAATTAGAAAGAACCTCTGAGATTATTTAATCAAAACTGTACCTGAAAAAGAATCCAATCAACAATAGCCATTCTCTAATTGAAAACCTCCCATGAAGAGGGAGTCCACTATTTCCCTTTTCACTTTTGAACCGTGCTAGTTAAGTTTTTCCCCTTAACAGTGAGCTAAGGTCCACCTCTCTGAAACTTCCATTCATTGTTCCTGTTTCTAATTTTTAAACCAAATGGGGAAAAAAAAATAACTAATGTGTCTTCCACATGACCTCAGTACTTCAGTGGGTCTACAATATCATGATGGTGGTTATGTACTCCACTAGGGTAGACTGCAGTCTATCTATAACTTCTCATTTTGTGTGATTCTTCCCCATCTCCTCCATAAATCCTCCATAAGGCATCTACCTAATACAGAGAATTCCAGAAGAAAACTCTGCAGAGGTCATTTAGTCCCACTTATACTTTAAAAAAAAAAAATCCCTTAACATCTCTAATAAGTGTGCAACTAGCCTCTGCTTAAAAGGCTCTACTAAGGAAATCAATCACTATTTCCCAAAACAACTTACTCCAGTTTGCTCCAATTTTAATCGTTGGAAAGCTTACTTCCGTCAAGCCACAATCTGTCTCTGAAACATTATCCATTGCTTCTAGATCTAGAGCAAGTACCATTCTCCTTCCTCATGCCATCCATCAGGTCTTTGAAGACTGCTGTCTCCTACCCCAATCTTTTCTTCTCTGTACTCAACCATCCCCAGTTTCATCACTTCTTCTACGAATGGCATGTTCTTAAGTCAATTTATCATCCTGACTTCCCTGCTAAGAAAGCGCTCCAGTTTGCCAATGCTTTTCCTAAAATGTGGCGACCAGAACAGAACACAATACTCCTCATTTGGTTGGACTAGAACCTAGCTGAGTTGGAATATTGCCTCTATCGCTCTGGACACTGCAATTTTCAGGATAGTCTAGGATAGAATTAACCCGATTGTTGTGTTAAGCCGCTAATTCATTCTGATTCACAGTCCACTTAAACTCCTAGGTCTTTTTTCACAGGATCTCATTTACATATGCCTCCCCTATCCTGAATTTGGATGTTTGTTTTTCTCGTTTAAATGTAGAACTTTACTTTTATTTGCTTCTTTAAAACAAAAAAAAAGCCTGTGTGCGTGTGTGTGTGTGGTAAATTCTTTATGACTCCCTCCAATTCTGAATGGAACCCTCCCATGGAACTAGTGTGTGTAGTCAAATTAAGATGTTGGCCAAGTCTGAAAACATAAGCCTAATTCCACACTTCAGATCTACCTCTGTGCTAAGAGGTGAGAGACACGCTTCACTACCTATCAGTTGTGTGAAGTCACCATTCATCACTGCATTGATCAGAATTTCGAAGCCTTCTATTTGTTTTTTACTTGACATTGTTCTGGACATAATATGAGTTGTTGGCTTGGTTCAATGTCGTTTTTCTGCATTAGTACATACTAGCAATTCCCAAGTTTGTCAGAATTATTCATAATAATTTTTATAGCTTAATATTCCATTATATCCTGATACCATAATTTGTTCAACTGTTATTCAATCAACGGACACCCACTTACAACTTTTTTATTTAGTCACTTATGTTTTGGGGTTCCTGTTGGCCATCATTTTATCTGTCCCCTCTCAGTCTTCAAATTCAGTAAGCCATCTTGTGTCTTCGTGTCATTATAAACATCATAGGACCAAAGAGAAATCCCTGGAGCACTTGAATTTTCTAAGCTGTTACCAACCCATTAATTGACTGTTCTTTGGATCAAATCATCCAGCCAGTTCCAAATCCACCTAACTGTACTGTCATCTTTTCATCTTGTTCCCAAAGCTAGCATGTAAAGTTTTGCCAAATACTTCACTAAAATTTAGGTCAAAAAAAAAAAAAAAAAAGCCTACAACATTCATCTGATTCACCAGACCAGTCCAATAACATAGTGAGGGTAGAAAAAAGAACTAAGTGAGTCTGGCAATTAGTATGACTGGTTATTCTTGATAAAACCATGCTGGTTTTTAATAACTTTTTTTTTTACTAAATGCTACAAATTATACCTTTGATGTTTTAGAGTTTTATAGGAATCTAAAGCTAACAGAGTTGGTTATAGCGCATGTACTACTCTTTCACCTTTAAAAAAAATCAGGATATCACCTTTCTTGCTCCCCATGATCTTTTAACAGCCAACAATAGCAATGCAACAATCATATCCACTAGTTATGGTACTCTAGGATGTTGTTCATCTGGACTTGGCAACTTCAACTCATGCAAGACAGCCACATACTCTCCTATCAGCTTATTTATCTTGGGTTTCAAGATGATTACTGGAGGCCTTCCTCTTAGTCTTTCAATATTTTATTAAAAACCCGCACAACACTCAGACTCTTCATCTTCCTCTGGCTACATGTCCAGCCTACTTCCCTTTGCCATTTTACATGTCATTGATGTTATGATTACATGTCATGTCATTGATGGCATCTTTTCTGACATTTATCACATGTAAGTCATCATTAGTCATATACCACAGGCAACCTGTTGCGCTTTTATCTGACTACACTTTAGATACCAAAAGACATCGTTTCCACCTTATATTTTCTCCAGAATAAGTATCCCCTGGTCTTTCAACCAGTTCTCCAATAACATGGTGCCATTTTGTAGGCAAAAGTGGAATTTTACAAAAGTCACTGGTAATTTTGTTGTCCAAATTTTGCCTTATTGTATTTTTGGTATTAGAAGGATTGTCCCTCGGGATACGCCATTACTGCTGTCAGAACTCAGTGGAGTCATTCCTGTGCTCACTATATGACTCATTCCTCTGCCTGTAGGTTTTCAAGCACTTCTCTTAAAATGACACATGATGTGGCATCTCAGAATTTTGAGGGTAAAGCACCCCACTTGGGAACCCAAGTTACTAAACCCAAATGAGCTGCAGATCAGTTAATTTCAGTGTGTTCGTCTTTGTACTACATAGCATGGTGCTTTGCACAAAGTAGACACTTAACTGTTGAATTGAATTTCAACACAGAGTGATTACGTGAAGTTATTAGAAATCTCCCTATATACACTACACTTTTCTGCTAAACCCTCAAAACTTGTAGAACTAAATAGAAATGAGTCAAATATATTTACCTAGGCTATCAAATGTTTTCTTTAGTACTTATGTACTCTGTCCTGATTTATTCTGCTACATATAGTTATGAGGCATTAATGCCAAGTTATGGATGAAAGTGAGGAGAGAGAGGTAATTGTGGTATAAATGGATGTCTTGGCAAGCAATGGCATGGTACCTCCCAAGAGATTTAGGCTATGGCTCTGACAGAGGCAAATACCACTATTTTCATTGTGTAGATTAGGTGTGATTTTCTGGCAGGTGCTGATCAGTTTGGCAGATTAGAAACATAGTTAAAAATAAGAGTTGGTAGATCTAATCTGATATAAAATACAACATGAACTTATTCTCTCACTTAAACATAGATTTTTGGTTTTATAACAAGAAAGAGACAAAAAAAACTGTATTCTGTTGTTGTTTTTAAAGGGACACTGAGTTTCTCCAGACTAAGTATCGCCCTGTTCTTTCAACCAATTCTCCAATAACATGGAGTCTTCTTGTAAGCAAAAGTGGAATTTTACAAAGATGCCCTTAGCTAGTTTTTTTTTTTCAAACCTGTAATAGACTGACCCTCCATGAAGGCTCTCCAAGACCCTCATCTTGGAGTCATGTGACCCTTAGTTCTTAAGGACTGTGCTGGTGGAACGTAAGCTTTGGCATGTGCTATCCAAGTGAGAAAGATTTTGACCCTTAATCCGATTGGACTGTGTTCCTGTTGTCTGGGCACCAGCCTCACTCTGTTTAGAAAGGCTCATTAGCAGATTGGTCAGAGTGTGATAAACCTTACTTTCATACATAGTCTTATAAGTCAAGGCAGGCTTGCCAGCTGTGTCAATGGAGGGAATATTCACACCGATGAAATCCCAGAGCCTTGATGTATTCGATAGAACCCACTTAAAGCAATCAGGTGTAGGGGAGTTGGATGCAGAAGGCCTGTGTTTTATTCCCAGCTGTCACTGGCCATGGGGCCTTGAACCAGTCACTTCATCCATTGGATGCATGCATTGTCTGTATCACAGGAGTGGTAGAATTGTGGAATGATGGCTGTCCGAGGAGCAGAGAGGCCCTTTGAAGACACTTTGCCTGTTCACCTATCTAAACCAAAGGGCTGGAATGCAAGTTCTGTCATCTAGACTTATGCCAGATTTGGGGTCAGAGGACCTGGGTTTGAATCCTGGCTCTGTCAGTTGTGAGGCAGTGCACTATAATGCATGGAGTGGTTAGAGGCTAGAATACATGGGTTCTGATCTTGCCTCCAGTACTGAATGTCTGTGTGACTCTGGGAAAGTCATTTAACCTGGAAGAGCTTCAGTTCTCCCAACTGTAAATTGATTTAGCTGGCCTGTGAGGTTCCTTCCTCCAGGCTCTCCACCCTATGATTGACATTCCCTACATATGTAAATAAATTATGCTTCTCTTGGGAGGCTGCCTACGTTGCAGAGGTGTACAGTACAGAGTACGGATGTGTGTCGTCACTCATGGATGAGGTTTTATCTTCTGACTCTCATGTCTCTCTGGTTTCTTTGCAGTTCCTCAGCACTTTGTTTGCCCCTTTAAATTTCGTCATGGAGAAAGTAGAAAGTATCCTGCCATCCAGTCTGTGGCACCAGCTGACAAGGATCTAAGGGAAACACCCTCCCACCCCTGCCTTCCCCCACCTTTCTGTCCCCCCCATCCCCAGCATCGACCCGACTGCCATGATACCTTCCATGCCGACTCCTTGTTGACCGCGAGAAAGCATGATTTTTTTTTTAAAGGGAAGCCGTTCTAAGACTTTAAAAAAATTCTTCATGGATTGTCTGTTCTCATATTAAAAAAAAAAGTTTCTGTTGTACAAAATACATTGATGTTCAGTTCTATTATATTTTGCCTTCAGAAAAGATAAAAAAAAATCTCAAAAATAAACTTTTGTGTATTGCAGCAACCAGTTGTTTCTTACTAAGTCTTCAAATGTCTTGTAGCTTTTGGTGTCCCTGAAGAACTTTGGTACCTCCATGGGAATATGCCATTGTAGCTTCAAGTTCTGAATATAGCATCATTGCTGATAGAAGTTAAATACAATCGAGGCCTAGAAAATTGAGTCATTACCTAAGTCAGGAACACTTAGCCTTTGGCAGCCTGCTAGAGCTACTGGATCACTTCTCTGAATAGTGTTTTTAAATTAATAAAATTTATAATATTACAAAAGAAACTAACTACATTGAAATACAATTATCAACTTTTTTTTAAACCAAGAGTTAAGAACCCCTGACTTAATTTATTATTGAAAATTTAGAAATTCTCTCACCTCAAAATCAACTGTCCCCATAAGCAGTGAGTGTGCCAGGAAGACAGAAGGAAATAGCAGTACAATTCATCACTGAGAATGTGCTTTTGAGGGTGTCCAATGAAGTTGTTTCAGGACCACTTCATTTATTGACTCATCTGAAGTCTTTGTGACATAGAAATGAATTATAAAATTTTAGATTCACGCCTGGAAGGGACCTGAGAAGCCAACTAGTTCAACATCTCCATCCCCCTCCTTTTCCAAGGGAAGAAAATAATGCCCAGAGAGGTCAAATTACTCGGTACTTGGCCAGGGTCACACAGGTAGTAAGTTATGGAAGCAGGACCTCTGATGATAATCTGTATACTATTTTTTACACCTGAGCTGGGTATCATAATGGCTTGTGTTTGGAACATGGGCATTTTTAACCATATTGATGCTGTTATTCATTTAATCATTTCAACTGATGGCAGAATTTTAAAAGTGTCATGATTGTTTGATGACACATGAATGGGAGAAGTATTTCAATGGAAATGGTTCATATGCTCACTCTAGCTGACAAGGCACCAATTAAAAAGCCCTGTATAGAATATGTGCAAGAGTTATACGTGACCACCCAAAGATTTCACTTTGTGGAAGAAGAAGACAACCTACAACCATCATCACTTGAGGAAGACTCCTGCTTTTAAATACTTAGAACAGTGAAGAGTGGTTCTTAAAAAGTCATTCTTTCATGTCTTTCCCTCTCGCCTCACAATTTCACTGCTAATAAAGGTCACTATTTGCCTAGAAATCAGTTGAAGCAAACAGTAGAAAGTGTCACACAATCTTCCTTTTTTGACTTCTGTTCGCCATTTTCCCATTATTCAAGGCATGCTTGCATCCAAGGGTAACAGAGCCACTTCAACAGGTAAGACCTACAGTGGAGATGCCCACTTATTCCATCAAGCCAGAGTGAGTGTTTCCCATGTGGGAGACACTGTGTAACGTAATTTTCAGACTCAGACATAAATAGAATGCAGTCCCTCAGTCTTATAAAACCTGCAGTCTAGAAAGGAAGAGCACATGTGCAAAACACATGTAGTATACTGTAGAATGTAATGAGTACTGTGAAAAACAAAAAATGCCAGGTGAATTCAGAGGAAGGTGAGGTTTCTTCCTGCTGGAGAGATCAAGAAAGGATTGTGGATAGAGGGAGACATTGTCATGAAGTCAAGAAATGTGGGATACAGCGAGTGAGCCAGTTTGGCTGGGGCATGCAGTATGGACGTGAGAGTGGTGGTCAGTAAGACTGGAAAAAGGCGGAGGGCCTTAAATCCCAACCTTAATCATTTAGACCTAATTTATAGTAGACAGTGGAAAGCCACCACGGTTTTTAAGAAGAAATATTCCACAGGGAATGTTAGCCCAAGAGAAATGGCATCATATTGAGTACAATTCTTACAATGCAACTACAAATAGTTTTGATGAGGAGGCAGGAAATTAATTGATCAATTCAGATTTTAAAAGGCTTGTAATATAGATGTAAACAAGGATGGGTAAATGGCAGTGTAGCTTAAGAGAAAGAAAGTTGACCTCAAAACCAAAACATCCTGGGAAAATCACTTAACCTTTAATGGTAAAGGTAGCAAAGACTAGTTTGGAGGAAGATTTGTTGTTCAATTGTTTAATTGTGTCTGACTCTTCATGACCCCTGCACCATACTGTCCCTGAGGTTTCCTTGGCAAAGATGCTGGAGTGGTTTGCCATTTCCTTCTCCAGTGGATTAAGGCAAGCAGAGGTTAAGTGACTTACCCAGGATCACACAGCTAGTAAGTGTCCAAGGCTAGTTTTGAATTCAGGTCTTCCCAGCTCCAGGCCCAGCGCTCTATCCATCGAGCCTATCTAGCTGCCTCTTTCAGAGAAGATACCAAACTGTTTTTGTAAAGGGAATTTGCTTATCTGAGAGTTCCCAATACCAATGAAATCACAGGCCCAATCCTGATCCCAGTGGTCATCTAAGCTTGGCAGGAACACTAATGTCTGAATAAGCGAAACTTGTAATGAATGATAAGGACACAGAAGGTGGTGGAATACTGAATTTGGTGTTGGAGGTCCTATATTTGAATCTGGCTCTGCCATTTACTATGTTATCTTGGGTAAATCTGTTCTCCTGCTTATGCCTCAGTTTCCTCATCTATATAATGAGGATGTTGGAGTAAATGACCTCTAAGGCCCCTTACAGCTTTAAATCTAAAACCAGTCCACCTATATTTAGGGCAAGAGGAAGAAAAAAAGTAGCAATTAAGATTGCTCCTTAGGGTGAATGGGAGGATAAAGATAGAAAAATTTAAAAAGAAGGTAGACCTGTTGAACCTTTTTTTTTTTTGCTTGTATGTGTGTGTGTGTGTGTGTGTGTGTGTGTGTGTGTGTGTGTGTGTTCCCCAAGGACAATCTTCTTCAGACAGGGAAAGTTAGAACAAGAAGAGTAAACAGGCCTTTGAAATCCAAGATAAAGGAGTTAATGGGAGAACTTAGCTGACCTCAGTGGGTTCAAATCACCAGGCCCAAAGGAAGGACACAGAGCTGGAAGGGGCTTGGAGATCTTGGGATGCCTCTCCCTCAGTTTACAGAAGCTGAACAAGTAATTAGAGCTAGGAGACAATAACTATAAGCTGTACATTACACATCAAAATTTCATTTAGGCATATATTTCATGAACTTAGTTAAAATGTGAATTTTTAGAACTAATAAAATCACTTATTTCAACAATTTTAAAAAATTATGTAAATTTCTTTTTTTCTATTCCATAAATTAAAAATAAAATAAAACTAAAAAAAACATTTAAATTATGCCATGTGAAGATTGATAGAAGGAACCAGGGGTATTTATACTGGTGAAGAAAAGACTTAGGGGTCAAGGGACAAGACATTTGTCTTCAAATAGTTAAAGCCTGGGCAGCTAGGTGGTGCAGTGGATAGAGTGCCAAACCTGAAGTCAGAAAGACTCATCTTCATGAGTTCAAATCTGACCTCAGACACTTACTGACTGTGTGACCCTGGGCAAGTCGCTTAACCCTCTTTGCCTCAGTGTCCTCATCTGTAAAATGAGTTGGAGAAGAAAATGGCAAACCCCTCCAGTATCCTGGCCAGGAAAACACCAAATGGGATCACAAAGATTCTAAAACTACTGAACGATAACAAAAAGCTAAATATCTGTTGTGTGGAAGAGTAATTAGACATTTTGCTCAGATTCAGAGAGCGGAGCTAGGAGCAATAGAAGGAAGTTGTAGAAAGGCATATTTCAGCCCAAAGTAAGGAAAGACTTCCAACAATCAGTTATGAAAAGGTAGAATGGAGTGCCTCAGAGATAGGCAGTTTCCTATTCCTATTCCTATTTTTCCTGGAGGTCTTCAAGCAAAACTAAATGATTATTTTCAGGGATGTGTAGAATGGATTCCTCTCCGTGTGACCTTAAAGGACCTTGGCAGCCAACAGTCTAAGATCAGAACCTGAATTTGCTAAACAAATCTTGCATTAGAATATCCACTAGATTAGTGGGGATAAGAACTAAAGCAAGCGGATTGGTTAGAAGGCTATTCCAAGAATGAGTGCCTCATTTGAGATTATGGCACTCAAAATGGAAGGGAGGAGCTGAATTTGAGAGACTTGAGTGAGAATCAACAAGACTTTGTAATGAAAAGTGTGGCAAGGAGAGCTGTGGAAGAAGGGAGAAGTCAGAGGTGATTTCCAGGTTTCAAGACTGGATGCCAGGGACAGTGGTGGTGACACTGATAGAAAATGAGGACGTCAGGAGGAAAAGTGCATTGGAGGAGGAAGTAGATTTGTTTTGGGGAGTTGGTGAGTGTTAAGTACTGGGAGATGTAGACTTAGACGTCATTTATTTAAGGAAAATGTAGAGGATAGAAGTGAAAGTGGCTTAGGATAGAATATTAGGGAACAGCTATACTTAGGGAACAGGAGGGAAAAATTAAAAAGTGATCTGAGAAGTAGGAGAGTTGGGGTAATGAAATGATGTGGAAGTCAAGAAAGGGCTTTCAATAAAGGATTAGTAAACCTTGTCAGATGCTGAAAAGCCAAGAAGGGTCAAAACTAAGTAGAAGCCATTAATTTAGTAATTAAGAGGCCACTGGTGACCTTTGAGAGAGCAATTTTAGTAGCCATTAAAAGGAATTATTTGAAAGGAATCAGAAAGTGGGTGGGTAGTGAGGAAGGTAAAGGAGTCCATGAGATTATTACAGTAGAGATCAGAGGAGATGAAATCAAGGGCATAGGTGAAAGAGGGATTTGCCTTGGAGAAGAGACCAAAGGGAAGGAGTGGTGGTGGTGGCAAAACCTAGCCCCGCAACCAGCGTTTATACTGCACTTAATGGTTTGCAAAGCACTTGTGTTATCTTCTTTGATCCTCATAACAACCCAGAGAGGGAGGGACTACAGTTATTATCTCCATTTTGCAAATGAGGAAACTGAGGTACAGAGAGGTTAAATGATTTGCCCAGAGTCACAAAGCTAGTAAATACTGGAGGCAGAATTTGAACTCAGCTCTTCCTGAATCCAGGTCCAGTGGACCTATACACTATACCACCCAGTAGCCTCAAATTGTCTGATGAATGTGCTGGCTAATTACTGGCTGACAAGTATTTCTTCTTGACAGGTTTCTTTCCAATTTGCTTCTAGAGATCTGGACTGAAGATGCCTGTTGTTCCTCTTCACACACCACAGGCACTGGGGCATAGGGATGGGGGAGGTGCTCAAAAACACCCAGGGAGCACACTGGACCTGGAGTTAGGAAGAGACAAATTCAAATCCAGCTCATACAATTACTAGATGTGTGACTCTGGGCAAGTCATTTAACCTCTGTTTGCCTTGATCTGCTGGAGAAGGAAATGGCAAACCAGTCCAGTATCTTTGCCAAGAAAACCCCATATGGGGTCACAACTGAATAACTGAACAACAACAACAAAACCTAGCGGGACCCTTACCAAAGTCAAGAGGAAGCTAGGAGATGGGTAAATAACCAATCACAGAAGAGGTAGTGAGAAGGAAGGAAAGAAAAACATTTTCAAAGCTGAGTGGAGCCCAGAGTACCCAAGGTTTAGCGCTAGACATTGCAGACTTCCAAGGCCGTCCGGTCCAACCCCCTTCGTTTTACAGAAGGGTCAGCTGATGGCCAGAGAGGCTCTGGCTTGCCTAAGGTCACACAAGCAATAAGTACTAAGAGATAGGATTTGAACCTGGACCCTTCCATTTGAAGTCTGGTGTCCCCATTGTACTACACCACATCCCTGAGGTGGGGAAAGAGCAAAATTGAGTGTCTTCCATGGGCCAGGAGTCATTGGTAGTCGTCAGCACTTCAGAAGCAAAACATTTTTATTGTATCTCTTTTAGTGGGAGGCAATATGGTATAAGGAACCTTTGGGAAGACTTTGGTTAGATTCCTGCCTCTGGCAAACCATCTGGTCAAGCCACTTAACCCTTATTTGCCCCAGGCACTAAAACTGTAAGTTACAGAGGTCACCATCATACTCAACTCCAGCAGGACAAAATATAAAATATTGTTTGGTTTTCAAAGCCTCTCCCTACCTTTCCAGGCTTCTTACACCAAACACTCCATTCCACACCCCCTCTTTCCATGTTCTATACAGTCCAGTGACATGGCCTCCCGGCTTTTCCTTAAACAAGACACTTCATCTCCTGGAGCCAGGCATTTTCACTGACTCTCCCCGCTCCCCCTGGCCTACAATGCTCCCCCCACCTCATCCCAGGCTCCAGGCTTCCATCAAGTCCTAGATAAAATCCCACCTTCTAATCCTTCTTCATTTTTGCCTTCTCTTCGTTGATTGCTTTCAATTTATCTTTTATACAGCTTGTTTGTATATGATTGTTTGTATGCTGTCTCCCCCATTAGATTGTAAACTCCTTGAGAGCAGGCATTGGTTTTTGCCTTTCTTGGTATTCCTACCACTTAGCACAGAGTCTGGCACATGGTAGGTGCCTAATAAATGGTTATTGATTGACTGACAATCTTTGGGTGGAGGGAATTTCCTCTTTGTTTCCTGTGCCTATAATATCATAGATCCAGGCCAAAATCAACTTCTTTTGCTATCTAAGAGAGCAAGCTAACTGGGCTGTTGTCAGCTAAAAACATGATCTCACTATGTGATACAATTTCCCTGTTCCACTATCCTTACAGTAGTATAATTTTTAATTTACATGGCACTTTTTCCTACCACAATGATCAATTTTAGTTGCTTTCCTCCAGGCCTTATCACACACACACACACACACACACACACACACACACACACACACACACACATTTCCTCATCTGTAGAATGGAATCAGCAACAGCCTCTCTCCAACAAGGATTGTTATAATATGCTTTGCAAAACTCAAAGCACTATATGAACGTTAGTTGTGGTCATCATTCAAATGGTACCAGCTAATCAAACTCTGTTGAGTCATGTGGTATTATGGAAAGAACACCAGACGGGTCAGAGGTTGTTGTTCAGTCATTTTTCAGTCATGTCTGACTCTCTGTGACCCCATTTGGGATTTTCTTGGCAAAGATACTGGAGTGGTTTGCCATTTCCTTCTCCAGCTCATTTTACAGTGAGGTAACTGAGGCAAACAGCATTAAATGACTTGCCCAGGGTCATACAGCTAGTAAGTATCTGAGGCCAGATTTGAAATCAGGAAGATGAATCTTCCTGACTCGAGGTTGGCACTCTATCCATTGCACCACCCTGCTGTCCTGGAGGTAAATCCTGGCTTCACCACTTAGGGTCAGTGTGACCTCTCTGGTCTTCAGTTCCCTTAACTAGGAAATGAGAAGATTGGACTAGATGAGCTGAAAGTATGCCTTTTGCTGTAGATCTATGAGCCTGTGAACACAAAACATGGCAAGTAGCATTATCTAGGTAGAACAGAAGGGTGAACCAACTGACTATAGAAAATGTTTCAAATCCTGGACCATATGACCAAAAGAAATCCTGGATTTATCCCTGGATAGCTTGAAAAAATCATCTACAAAATATTGGAGAAAAAGGTACGGCATGCTTAGAAACGAAGGGGCTATTTGAGATGATGAGGTGTTTTCTAGAGTTGATGCTTTAATTACCACAGTAGGGGATAACATCAAGAAAAATGGCCAAATTCAAGAATCCTTCTAAACAGCCTGTGGCTGTATAGGCTTCTCCTCCTCTCACTCCCTAAGTTTGGGAGAAATGGAGTAATAATAACATGTCCCACAGCTAAGTTGTTCATGGTGGCACAGAATGTATAGTTCACCCAACCTGAATTATTGGTACTCTGCCACCCAGGAAGGAAAGAAAATGAAGTCACAGATACCAATGGTCAGTGTTTCATAGTTACATGGTGCATCTTCTTCAGATCAACAGATGGAATGATTCCTTCTCCATCCTTAGAATTCAAGTGCAAATAGGTATGGAACAACTATTATCCAAATTAAGATAGCCACCCCATTCCCTGAATCCTCTGTGGTCTTTGGCTATGGGCATCCAGTAGAAGTCCTGGGCCTAGCGAGCCCCCACTGAGGTGACCAGGGTCTAGAATGTGCCAACAGACACAAATGCTGAAAATAAAGATGCCAGTTCTGGATCCTCTAAGACTGTAGACCAGGGGTGGGGAACCTGTGACCTGAAGGCCACATGTAACCTTCTAGGTTCTTGGGTGTGGTCTTTTGATTGAGTCCAAGTTTTACAGAACAAATCCTTTTATTAAGAGTAATTGTTCTGTGAAGTTTGGATTCAGTCAAAGGGCTGCACTTGAGGTCCTAGAGGTTCCCCACCCCTGCATCTAGACCTTGTTCACCCAGTGGTGACTGAGGACTAAACCCAGGACTTCTACTAGATACCTACTCCCAAAGACCTCAGAGAAATCAGGGAGAATGGAGTAACTGTCAGTTTAAACAATAAGCAGTTCAATACTTGTTTTCATTTGAGTTGTCTAAACAATTCCTGCAAAAGCCAACAGCATCATCTGAAAAAGCCACTGGACTCACTTTAATTCCTCCAGTTTGCCTTGGTGACCAGTGGCTGCTACTCTCTAGTGGTCCCAACCAAAGTGAGAGCTATATTTCAAAAGCCTCCACCACCCCCCATCTCAGTGGGTCTTATTTCAAATGAATTCCATCTTAAATGAATTTTTTAAAAACATGAGTGACTAGCAGCAAAATCCCTTTGCAATTGGAGTCTGTCAGAGTGAGAAAATCCCCTGTTCATTGAGAACTTCCACGTCACTCATTCTGTATTAATGATATTTACACTCTCCAGTTGTTTTATTCTTAAAAAATAGCTCCCCTGGTTGCAATGTTACATTAAGCATATTACATATTACTCCAAAGTCAGTTCATATATTATAGCTCTTTACACCCCTGGGTATACATTTATGAATAACTCTGACTCCACAGTTACAATTTACCATTAAATATGGACTGCCATAAGCCTAACCTGAGAGAGCTGGCTGTGTTTCTTCCATGGTTCCTCATGCTCCCTGAAATATTACTTCCATCACTTCGTACAGCATTTTGTTTCCCTCTCTGACTCTGTTGGGGGGTGGGGAAGAAGATTTGTATGCTCTGTAAATAAACTATTACTTAGTTTAACCATAAACTTTTGTTATCTGGATATATGAAGAGGGGGTACTGAAGAGAGCTAGAAATCAGCAACTATCTGGAAAGATGTGAATACAGGCAAGTATAAAGAAAGGGGAGGATGGTTGAGTCAAGGATATGAGCAAGAACTCACCAGTATTACTGACAATTCAACACAAACTTTATTAAGTATTGGCTGTGTGCTAGGCACCCGAGACACAAAAATCAAACAATGCTTGCTCTCAGGACGCTTATAGCCTACCAAGGGAAAGGGAAGAGGCATAACATATGCACAGATATAACTAGATGATGTTGACAGGGAGAGCAGCAACACCTGGGGAGTGAGGGTAAAGAGATCATGGAGCATTTCAAAAAGGGGGTGACATTGGAGTCAGACCTTGAAAAAAGATGGACATTTTGAAAGGCAACGATGAGGAGGGATGAGGATAGGGGGAGGAAGGGGAAGTGTGTGAATGTGCAAGAGGAGAGAAGGATTGAGCGATTCAGTTTGACTGGAATATCAAGGGCATGAAAGGGTAATGTGAAACAAGCCTAGAAAGGTAGGTTGGAGCCAAAAATGTCCATGATAATTTGTTGTTAAAATGTTAACATCTAATTCCTTTACAATTTTTTTAAAGAGAGCAGCTAGGTGGTATAGTGGATAGAATGCTGAACTTGAAATTAAGAAGACCCGATTTCAAATCCTACCTCACATAATTAATAGCTGTGGGAGCCTGGCCTTGTTACTTAACCTCTATCAACCTCAGTTTGGGAACACAGGTTCCGAAAAGGCACTGGAATGATCCAATTGGGGGGCATTGAATAAAAATAAGGGTGTGGTGGAAGCATAAGGAAGAAGAGAAGAAAATTTTGAAAAACTGTATGTGTTTCATCTGTTGTATAACAGAGTTAAAGTTGTAGTGATTACATTATTTTCCAAATAAGTACACAAAATGCAAGTCTGCCAACAGGTCTTAATAAGCAAGTGTTGGCAGATGAGCGGGTTATCACATTGTCAGAAAGTCCAGCATGCATCAGCAAGAATATGTGTATAATGACTTGTTTACAATACGATACTATGTGGTTACATGATTCAATATTGCATCATCAAAATTTCAGTGCAAGGAAAAACCACAAATTTACAATAAATTATTAAATTTATGATGCATCATTTCAAAAAATACATATTTTTTGAAATGATGCAAATTTCAAAAAAAAATTAAAGGGTTAAAGAAAGTAGATTTGCAGGAGGACACGGAGTAATTTTTTTTTTAAGAGGGTGGTAGGCCAAATAAGTTTGGGAGCCTCTGATCTATACAATGGACATAATCATAGCCCTTACCTCACAGGGTTCTGTGAATAAAATGAGATAATTTGTATAAAGGATTCTGTAATCTTTAAAGCACTCTATCAATGTTAGCTATTGTTATTAAGCCCTTTTCTCTATTGCTGGTTAATTAAAACACTAATATTTTAAGGCTCAAGATTCTAAAAGGACATAACATTATTTTGATCAGAACAACAATATAATTTCTAATGGCTTCAACCATTACCCATAAAACACTTGAGCTGTACATGTGGCCCTAAGTCTTTTAGTTGTTCTCACATGGGGATACAACAGTAGTCCTCAGAGTACGACTTAATGACCACTGGACGTCTCTAGGTGTGTTGGGGGCTGGTTACTGAAGAAACTCATGTTTGTAATAAGACAGTCTCAACAGGTTTATTTCATCAAAAATTAGACTCATAGAATTTTAGAGATAGTCTAGAGTTCAAGGACCAATTAATACTCTCATTCCATTAAGAAAGAAACTGTAATGATACCTCTCACTGGGACCTCATCAAAAGCAACATCATTTTGGATTCTTTTTTTTTTTTTGTAGATTTCCCTGTGCAGTGGTAACAAGCAGAAACAGGTAAGGTGGATATTCTCCCAATTGGTCTAAGGACCAAAGAAGTTTCTTAGCAATCAATATTATGTCCTTCTAGAGCCTCAAAATATTACAGCTTACAAGAATATACTAGCCAGTCAGCAATGGAAAAAGGATTTTTTAAAATGTGTAAATGAATTAGATAATAAATTTTTTAAAATGAATTATTATGGCCAACCTCTGATCTCCTGAGGTTCCTATGAAATTACTTTACATGAACTCACTGAGAGGTCAACAACTGGTTAAAAAGATCATTTTTGACAGCAGCATTTGGATTTCTCTGTTACAACTTAAAATACGATGTGGGGTGAGGGTATGGGTTCTTGGGCAGGGATAGAGAGTACCTACTAAGGCTAGTAAGAACATATTTAACTGGAATCATGCCAATCTAATAAAGGATGCTAAACTAAAAAGAAAGAGGGAGAAAATTGTGTCCATAGGTCTGCCAAGTTAAATAACATAGACAGTAGCTATCATATAGAAAAAAAAATAGGAGTAAAAATAGCCAGAAATTAATAGGAGTTAAAATACAAAAAAGAGCTACCAATGAAAACCCTTGACCTCAGATATATTTCCACAAATACACACAAATTCTGGATAAACAAACAAGGTGATCCTGATCCTAGAAGGCAAATCTGACTTTATGAGTATCACTAAGTTGGTGGCAGGGGATCTATGACCAGACTATGGCTCCAGAAAGGTATAATACATAGAATAGGAAGAAGATAATTAAAAGGAGGAGGAGGAGGAGGAGAAGCATAATGTATTAAGAAGATATGCTCGAATAGGGCAGTGAGGGGGCACAGTGGATAGAGAATGACTGGAATGACTCGACAGTGACAGATAGAATGACCACATTTACCGATGTTTTTTCGATGTAGGAAATAATAATCTTGACATTTTTGTTATCTGTCTTTGCATCTCCAAGACCTAGAACAGTGCCTTGTAAATAGGAGGCACTAAAGGCTTGTTGGGGACAGCTAGGTGGCACAATGGATAGAGGGCTGGGCTTGGAATCTTCATGAGTTCAAATCTGGCCTCAGATACTTACTAGCTATGTGACCCTGGGCAGGTCACTTAATTCCGTTTACCTCAGCTCCTCATCTGTTAAATAACCTGGAGAAGGAAATGACAAACTGCTCCAGTATCTTTGCCAAGAAAATCCCCAAAAGGGGTCATGAAGAGTTGGACACAACTGAAACAGCTCTCAACAACAACAAAAACTCATGAAGACATCAAGGAACCAGGGAGTTCTCTCTTTGGTGGGGGAGGGGTTGTGGTCTGGTGGAGGATATTTGGGTGAATTTCATCAAGGTGGCTAGATGGTAGAGTGCATAGTATGTTGGACTTGGAGTCACGAAGACCAAGTTCAAATCCTGCCTCAGATACTTATTAACATAGGACTTTTGGCAAATCATTTAACCTTTATTTGCCTCAGTCTTTCTATCTAATGGGCATAATTATAGCCCCAAGGTTGTGGTGAAGATCAGTTTGTGAAGATTTTTTGTCAACTTTTGTCAATCTTTGTGGTGAAGATATTTGTCAACTAAATGCTAGATATTATTATCATCACAGAAGCAATATTGTCATTGAATTATAATACAGGCAACAGATTATAAGCCTGGCATGGGGGGATTATACAATAGTGGCAAAGGACTTCAAGTATCGACATCTACTAGAATTACTGCTATCTACTAGAATTATCTAGTAGAATTTTCTCTCTACCAAAAACAAAGTGGTTGACAAGTCCTTGACTTGCCTTAACTGATCATTTCATTATTCAAAAAAAAGGGGGGGGAATAATGAAGGGAACTGCTGTTCTGGACCTGATTCCGACCAAGCAAGAGGAATTGATTGCTGAGGTAGAAATGATGGGAAGATCATGGGGATAAAAGACCATTCCACTGGAGAGTTACTATCTAGTAAAGCCAGGATTTTAAGCCAGAATCTCTGTGTTTTCTTTGAAATAGAAGTTGGGGGTTGAGACCAATCTCATTTCTCATCTTGTCAGGGTTACTAGTTACAGATACATTAGGTAAATACTTTTAATATAGTTTACTTACATTTCAGCAAAACATTTAACAGTTTCTCATGGTATTTTTGGACAAAACGGAGAGATGTGGACCACACAATACTTCGGTTAGGTGAATTTTGACCTGGTCTAATGACTAGAACTAAAGAATAATAATTAATGGCTTACTGTCAGCTAGGAAGGTCTCTAGTGTATCTGTTAGACCTCAGGAAGTTTAATATTTTAGGCAGTAACTTGGATAAACACATAGATGGCACATTTCTCTTGGAGAGTCAACAAATCAGATGATGGAATCAGGAAAAGATGTTAGACTAAAATGTTGGGTCAAATCAAATAAAAAAAATTTAGTGGAAATAAATGTAAAGTTTTACCCTTGGATTTGACAAATCAATTTCACAAGTATAAGATGTGGGAAATATAGTGAGATGCCATTTTTGTTCAATTGTGTCCAACTCTTCATGACACTATTTGGGGTTTTATTTGAGTGGTTTGCCATTTCCCTCTCTAGCTCACTTTACAGATGAGGAAACTGAGGCAAACAGGATTAAGTGACTTGCTCAGTTAGTAAGTGTCTGAACCTAGAATTGAACTCAGGTCTTCCCAACTCCAGGCTCAGTGCTTTATCTACTGCACTACCTAGCTTCCCCAAAAGAATCAACAACAAAAATACAAGAGTGAGAAGGAATAGTTAAGCAACAATTCATGCACCTGCTAGATACTATAAGCAGTAGTGTCTTTGAAAAATATCTGGGAGTTTTAGTGCACAAAAACTTCAATGTGAATCAATAGTATGACATGGCAACCAAGAAAGTTAATGTGATTTTATACTACATTGAGAAAGATAGAGCATCTAGGTGGCACAGTGGATAGAGCACTGGCCCTGGAGTCAGGAGGACCTGAGTTCAAATCTGGCCTCAGATACATAATACTCCCTAGCTGTGTGACTCTGGGCAAGTCACTTAACCCCAAATGCCTCACCAAGAAAAAAAAAAGAAAGAAAGATAGTATCCAGAATGAGGGAGATGATTGGCCCCCTGAGCTCTGGCCTGGTTAGACTGTGTTTGGAATATTGTGTTCGACTGTGGGTGCCATATTTAGGGCAGCACATTGAAGAGCTAGAGAATTTCCAGAGGAAGGTGATCAAAATGGTGAAGGACCTTGGGATCATGCCATATGCCATATGCCATCATACATATGACCATTGAAGGAACTGGGGATATTTAGTCTGAGGAGGAGAAGACTGACGTTCTAGGGATATTTAGTCTAAAGTCTAACATCTTTCAAGTATTTGAAGTGATATTCCCCAACTCTTAGCGTAGTAACTAGGGCATAATAGGCACTTAATAAATACTTTCAGGCTTGGCTTGACGACTTGGAAGAAAGATTAGATTTGTACTAAGGCCCTAGCAGGCAGAACCAGGAGCCATAATGAGTGGGAGTTGTGAAAAGAGAGAGGTTTTGGCTTGATGTAAAGGAAAACTTACTAATGATGCTAGTGGAATGGACCATTTCAAAAAAAGGTGATGGGAATTATTAAAGTTACAACAAGTAAAGGTTCCGTGACCAGTATTTTATCAAGAAGATCCTTGTTCAGGTGCTGGCTACAATGGTTCTGAAGTCTGCGGCCTCTTCCAAGATTCTGTGATTCTAACTAAAGGAAAAAGAGGACAATGATTGTTTCTTTTCTCCTCCATAAGCATTGCAAGGTCTGCTGCTGCCCCTTTGAACACCTCTGGAGATGAAAACTTCTTTCAGGCTCGGAGACGGTCATTGACCTGGCAAGTGTGACAAGCCCCAGGCACCTCTGCTCTTCAAGATAATAGGGGAAATCTATCTGACATTTGACTCCAAAGGACTAGAACTCAAGAGAATCTAGGACCCACGGAAATTTGCCCTTCTGAAGAGCAAGATGCCAAAGGCTCTTGAGAAATGGGAACCAGATCCTGTCCAAAATAAATCAGCTCATCTTGGGGCTGCCTACGTCCATACAAGGAACAAGTCAAGGGCCATTTATCAGAAAGCCTCTTAAGAGCGAGGAAAACCTATAAGCCACTTTAATTCTCTAAGCAACGTCTGGCTCTGATGTCATTGCAGCTGTCATCAGAAGAGAGACTGTTGGCTACTACAATGCTGCTTCATTCATAGTTCACCTAACAGGGCTGCAGAAGGACCCTCTTCTGAACCAGCACATTGATGTACAAAGGGTCCAAAAGCCCAAAGAAATCAGATTGGATCTGAAAGTAATCAGTTTCTGGACAAGTGTGTCTTTTAATCAAAAGAAACTAACTTCTGTATTCTCAGTGTCCTTCTTGATGCTTTTGAGATAAGGTGCCTGTAAAGTGAGTATATGTGAAGGACTGTGGACAACTTGTAAAGCCTAGATGCATTCGGGGCCAGTCTATACGGATGACACTATGCTTATTTTCATGACTACCTTTTGATGCCTAAAGTTGTCTACTTCCTGGAGAGGAACATCGCTGGGTCTGTACAATTAAGGGGATTGATTACCAGATTATCAGGGAGTCAGGTACCTACAGGACAAGGGGCCTCAGAAACAATTTTCTCTTTGGACCCTATGATCAGAGATTTTCTAGCAGAGGCTGAATGATAATGTGTTGGGGTATGATAGAAAGGAATCATACTCTAAGTTGGGATTGTACTAGACAATCTCCACTGTGCCTTCCAAATCAAATGAAATACTTTTTAAGCACCTACTATGTGCCAGACACTATGCTAAGCACTTTACAAATATTATTTCATTTAATCCTCACAACATCCTGGGAGGAAGGTACCATTATCATCCCCATCTTACAGTTGAGGAAACTGAGGTAGACAGAGGTTGAGTCACTTGCCCAGGGTCATATATATAGCTAGAAAGGATCTGAGGACGTGTTCGAACTTAAATATTCCCAAATCCAGATCCCATACTCTGTCCACTGCACACTACCTCACCTGCCCCCAAATCTAGGATTCTACCTGATTCTAACCTTTGCTGCCTGGTCTCTTTTCCCAACTCTTCTAAGTCAGCCTTGACTCCAGTCTCCTGCAATCGTGGGAATGATTTTTTTCCCTGTCATTAGAAGGAATGAATGAAACATCATTTTTTTAAAAACATTTAACAAAGGAGGTTTATTTTGCTATAATATAGCAAGGATATGCAACAAGGATACAAAATTGGGTTCTCTGTCCCGATTACACATAAAGACAATTTTAAACATTCATTTTAAAAAAAAATTTGAGTTCGAAATTTTTCTCCTTCCTGCCTCTCCCCCCTCCTCAAGATGGTAAACGATTTGATGTAGGTTATATGTATGCCATCGTGTAAAACATATTTCCATATTAGTCATGCTGCAAAAGAAGAAATGGAACAAAAGAAAATGTAACATTAAAAAATGAAGGAAGTGAAAAATAGTATGTTTTGATATGCATTCAGACTCCATCAGTTCTTTCTGTGGAGGCAGATTTCATCATGAGTCCTTTGGGATTGTTTCAGATCATTGTATGTCAGAGAATAGCTAAGTTATTCACAGTTGATCATCGTACAATATTGCTGTTTCTATGTACAATGTTCTCTCGGTTCTGCTCATTTCACTTTGCATCAGTTTATGTAAGTCTTTCCAGGTTTTTCTGAAATCAGCCTGCTCATCATTTCTTATAGCACAATAGTATTCTATTACTATCATATACCACAACTTGTTCAGCTATTCCCCAATTGATAGGCATCCCACTCAATTTTCAATTCTTAGCTCCTATAAATATTTTTGTACAAATAGGACCTTTTCCCTTTTGTTTTTATCTCTTTGAGATACAGACATAGTAGTGGCTCAAAGGGTATGCACAATTTGATTGCCGTTAGGGCACAGTTCCAAATTGCTCTCCAGAATGATTGGAGCAGTTCACAACTCCATGAATACTGTATTAGTGTCCCTATTTTCCAACATCCCCTCCAATAGTTATCATTTCCCTTTTCTGTCATATTAGCCAATCTGATAGGTGTGAGATGGGATCTCAAAGTTGTTTTAATTTGCATTTCTCTAGTCAGTAGTGATTTGGAGCATTTTTTCACATGACTATAGATAGCTTGGATTTCTTCTACTGAAAACAGCTTGTTCATATTCTTTGGCCATTTATCAATTGGGGAATGATTTATATTCTTAAAAATTTGACTCAGTTCTCTATATATTTCAGAAATGAGGCCTTTATTAAAGATACTTGCTATAAAAATTGTTTCCCAGCTGAAACAGCACTTATTAAATGTTTACTATGTGCCAAGAGCTTCCTTTTTGTAGGCAGATAGCTAGATTGAATTACTTCTTTTATCAACAAGGAATTTCAAAGGACAAGCAATGTAAAGGATACAGCCAAAAAATTGTAGGATCAATAAAGAAGATAGGCTGGTCATGTGGTAAGAGGAAGGAAGAACCAATGGACAGTCCACATGCTCCATGGCTATCCCTATGATTAGGGATAGAACTCAAGGGAAGGTACCAGCATAATGGTTGGATCCTTTATAGAGAGCATGGGTCACGGACAAGAGTCACACATGGACAAGAGAGACAGGAATGTATGCATTGTGTTTTGTATCGTCAGAGGGAATATCTACATTGATGAGAATAGAGACTCAATGGAGTATCAGAGTGGAGGACCTGATGAACGCCACGTGGTGCCCAAAGTTCTGAGCTAGAAGGGGCCTGATAGGCCATCCAGTCTAACCCACCATGTTACTGATGAGGAAATTAAATCCCAGGGAGATTAAGCAATTTGTTCAAGATGATATAGGCAGTAGCTGTCAGAAACAGAATTTGAACATAGGCCCTTTGACCCAAAGCCTACTAGGGTTCTCTCTACTGAATCACGCTGTTTCCTTAGGTGAAGGATCCTCTGCCACCAGTAAGAGCAGGGATACCACAAAGGAGAGGTCCCTGAGGTGAGTGATGAAAGTTTTTCTGGGGATGAGGTGCTAACAATAAAACGGGTGACGGGCCAATGAGCCTAATCTTTATGAGCATGAACGAAATGCTTCTGATTCAGTCCCCGCGTGAGAAAGGCTGGGGAACCTTCTTCCAGAGGGTCATAACATGTAATAGAAATGCCTTGGAGACACTTTGGAAGATGCATAGGTATTCTGTGACTGTTTCTGGTCTGTGGACCACAGGATGAAGAAGGGCCTTTCTGATTAGCTACAGAGCCAGAACTGTGTGTACATTCAAAAGGTACCAGTTGACCAGCACTCGGTGACTTATTCTTACCAATGGCCTTCTAGTCAGAGAAGAGAGATGATGCTATAAAGAGGAGAGGCCTTGGCCTTCCTCCTCTAAGGCTGCTGTGAATATGGACCCCATTTTTAAAATGATTTTTGCCTTTGTATATGTTCCTTTGGTTTAGGTGAAGGAGATTGGAGGCTATGACCTTTTGAATTTCAAATGGTCCAGAAATCAAGACCATGATGAGTTTTGTGTTCAGCTGGTCCAGCTTTGAGTCCCAAGGGAATAAGAGAACTTCACAATGCAACTTAATAATAGCTGAAAATGAGATTTATATAGTAGCAGTGCTGCATTTAGACACGAATGTGGAGGTACCAATGCCAATGCCACATGGAAACTATATTAATAGTCTGAATCTACTTTCCCTAAGAACTAAGGTGGTACAAGGCAGAATGTGATTCTGAGGTACTGAGGCAAACAGGGGAAATGTTTATACTTCTGTTCTTGCTATACCTTCAGAGTAAACATACTTTTATAAAAACTCATTGATGACATTTGTTAAATCAAAGAGGAGTGATAATCATTGGTGGCAACTAACAGAGGAAGGGAAACACACTAGGATGAGGGATTGAGCCAATATGCCAACCCTCCAGGGATACCCTACAACCTTAGGCCTGGCTCTAGAAGGGTGAAGCCAAAGAGTAGTCACTACATAAGAAAACTGGAAGCAGGGTCTAGCATTTAAACCTATCCCACTGAGAATAAGAAATTGCCCAGCTTTCCGCAGCAATCATTCTCTCAAAACAAGGAAAGTCCTCCAGGACATAGCCACGGATTTTTCAGTATTCAGGATACCTAGATTCAAATCCTAGACTGCATATTTCCTAGTCATATAACTTAGTACAAACCACTTACCCTCTATGAGCCTCAACTTCCTAACCTGTAAAACGGGGATGATAATATCTGCTCAAGCTATCTCACCAAAGTTCTTGTGAAGAAAGTATTTTATAGACTTTAAAGTATATGTAAGTACACATGAGGGATTATTTTTCTTTTGCCTCAGGAGAGATTTGGGAGTTGAAGGAAATGGCAAATACTCAACAAGAACCTATGGCAACATGACCATTCCTTACCCAAGCCTGGCTAGCCACACCCATTTCTAGAGCTACAAGTTCCAGAGTATGTCCAGGAGGAACACTAGTCCTTCATTTTCCTCTGCCAGTCTTTGCGTTGAATGTCAAAGCACCCTTCTCCGTGTCAGTGTAATGGTAGGAAGTAACCTTGAAAATACGAGGGACTCCCTATTGACCAAAACTGATGGGAAAACTGGAAAAGTCTGGCAGAAATTAGGCTTAGATCAACACCTTTTAGCATACTCCACAATACAGTCTAAATGTATATGTGACCTGAATATTGAAAATTATACTACAAAAAATTAGGGAAAACCCCATATCATATACCTCTTACAACTATGGGTAAGAGATGTGTTCTTTTTTTTAAAAAAATTATTTATTTTTAGTTTTCAGCATTCACTTTCATAAGATTTTGAGTTTTAAATTTTCTCCTCCTCCTTCCCCAAGACAGCATGTAATCTGATATAGGCTCTACTTATACATTCATATTAAGCATATTTTCACATTAGTCATGATGTATAGAAGAATTAGAACTAATGGGAGGAACCATGGAAAACAAGAAATAAAACAAAACAACAAAAGAAAAGGAGAGCAAATAGTATGCTTCCATTTGCATTCAGACTCCATGGTTCTTTTTCTGGATGTAGATAGCATTTTCCATCATGAGTCTTTTGGAGTTATCTTAGATCCTTGCATTGCTGAGAAGAGTGAAGTCAATCAAAGTCAGTCATTGCACAATGTGGCTGTTACTGTGTACAATGTTCTCCTGGTTCTGCTCATTTCACTCAGCATTAGTTCATATAAATCTTTCCAGGTTTTTCTGAAGGCCACCTGCTCATCATGTCTTATAGCACAATAGTATTCCATTACATTCATATACCACAACTTGTTCAGCCATTCCCTAATTGATGGGCATCCCTCAATTTCCAATTCTTTGCCACCACACAAAGAGCTGCTATAAGTATTTTTGTACATGTGGGTCCTTTTCCCATTTTTATGACCTCTTTTGAATACAGCCCTAGAAGTGGTATTGCTGGGTCAAAGGGTATGCACAATTTTATAGCCCTTTGGGCATAGTTCCAAATTGCTTTCTAGAATGGCTGGATCAGTTCACAATGCCACCAACAATGCATTAGTGTTCCAATTTTCCCACATCTTCTCCAACATTTATCATTTTCCTGTTTTGTCATGTTAGCCAATCTGATAGGTGTGATGTGGTACCTCAGAGTCATTTTGATTTGCATTTCTCTAATCAATCCCGATTTAGGGCATTTTTTCATATGACTATAGATAGCTTTAATTTCTTCCTCTGAAAGCTTATTTATATCCTTTGACCATTTAGCAATTGGAGAATGACTTGTATTCTTATAAATTGAACTCAGTTCGAAGAGATATATTATTAAGCAAATAAGAGATAGAAGCAAGTACCAATGATAAAATAGATACCTTTGATTGCATGAAACTGAAAAGCTTCTGCACAAGTAACATGAATATACGTAGGCTAAGATGGGAAGTGACCAAATGAGCAAAACTCTTTGTACTAAATTTCTTTGATAAGGATTTGGCATCCAAGATATAAACAAAATTAATAAATATATACACATTATATATATACAAATATACAATATACACAAACATATATATCTCTATGAATATATATATATATATTTATGAATATATATATATTTCAAATATGACTAATCCCCTCCCTGGATCACTGCAGAGGGACTTGTATAGCTCAAAGAAACTATGAGTTATTCCGTGTAGGGTTACCCAAGACAGACAGGTCATAGTGGAGAGTTCTGACAAAAGATGATCCACTGGAGAAGGAAATGGCAAACCACTCCAGTATCTTTGCCAAAAAACCTCATGAACAATATGGTCCATGGAGTCATGAAGAGTCAGGCTTGACTGAATGATTGAAAACAATATAACTAATAATCATTCCCCAATAGATAAGTGGTCGAAGGATTTGAACAAATAATTTTTATAAAAGAATTACTAAATATTAACAACTAAACAAAAGAATGATCTAAATTACTAATAATAAGAGAAATGAAAATTAAGACAACCCTGAAGTTTCATTTCACAACCAGCAAATTGGCAAACATGATAAAAAGTGGTAATAGTCCATGTTGAAGGGATTGTGAGATAATAGACACACTAATCCATTGTTGGTGGAACTTCGAATTGGTAGAGTCATTTTTGGAAAATAATTTGCAATTAGCGATTAAAGTGACTAAAATGTCCATACCCTTTAGCTCAGATATTTCATTACTGGGCTTATACCCTATGGAAGCCATTGATAAGAAGTCCTTATATACACCAATACATACAGCAGCATTTTTTGATAGCAAAGAATTGGAAACAAAGCAGATTTCCATTGATTCGAGAATGGCTAAACAAATTGTGGTACATCAATGCAATGGAATATTACTGTGCTGTAAGAAATAACATATGTGATATATACAAAAAAGCATAGAAAGATCTACATGAACTGATTCAGAATGAAGTAAGCAGAGCCAAGAAAAAAAATATATATATATATATATAATGACTATGACAAAGAAAATGGAAAGAACTACACACAAAAAAAATCATAATGAAATGTTGCAAAATTATAAAGATCAAAGCATGACTCAAAAGAAAAGATATGAGAAGACACTCTCAACCCACTCCCTAGTGGAAATGAGAGGTCCACAGGTGTTGTATATTGAACATATTTTCAGACCTTTTCCAATGTACTGATTGGTTGTGCTGATTTTTTTTCTTTTTGTCTTTAAAAAATACTACGCTTTTCTGGCAAAGAGGGGAAGGGATACTAAGGAAAACTATGATGATATCAATAACAAAAGACATCAATAAACTTTTATTTTAAAGAAATACAAGGAAGAAAACTGTTCCAAAAAGGTGAGGCCCCAGGTAGCAGATAGCAGAGGAACATCAATGAGACTGATGGTAAGTGACAAATACAAGATTTGAGAGCTTGTGACTTGCTTACCTGTGAAACCCTGGACAAACTGCTTCACCACTCCAGGCCTTAATGGCCTCATCTGTAAATTGAAGGGATTAGACATCTCCAGGTTGTCTTCTAGGTCTAATTCCTATGATCCTATTCATTTCTTCCTAATTGTAAACTTAGGTCACTTTAAGACAGATAGCTGCTGCCATCTCTGCATCTAGGAGAAAGAACAGCCAACCCATCATTTGATTCCTGACTTTACCCATAATTTCTATTTCAGAAGAAAGCATAGATTTGGCTTCAAATCCTGGCTGTGCTTTTTACTATCTGGGAGCTGGAGTAAATGACTTTCCCTCTCTGGCCTTCAATTTCCTCATCTGTAAAATGAGAAAATTAAATCTAATCTCATTTCCTTCCAGCTTTAGATCCTACGATTGAATAATGCATAAAAACTGCCACAAAGTAATCTCAGTGATGCCATGAAGACCCAAACGATTCATTCATGAGGAAATAGCTGATATTGTGCCAGTGGCAAGACATTCAGCCCAGGAAACAATATGCCAACATCAGTCCCCTTGTGGATTATAGATTATGGTCAACACACACACTCACACACACACACACACACACGTGTGTGAGTGTGTGAGTGTGTGAGTGTGTGGGCATGGTTAAACACTTAGGGAAATTGGGGCAGAAGTTACTCAGAGCCATAAGGGAATATGACTCTGCATTACCTACCCCTTCCAGAATCCAGGCTTTTAAGGGTAATAGAGTCAGGAGTTCCCAGAGTAAATAATTTATAGCCCCACTCCTGGGGTATAAGTCTAAGTAGGCAATTACACATTGTGAGTTATTCATATTGATGACTCCCTACTACTCACGTAAAGACCTGCTTGCATCCTTCCAATATATTTGGATGTCCTTCTGGACCACCTACAAACCTTGATATAATTTACTCAAGTCAAACTCTTAGCTCCTACTTGCCTCAAGACCTAGGACTATCCCTGGTAATAGACTGTATTAACTCTTTCTTCATTAGGGCAATGTTTGCCAATCACTGGGTCCCAACACCCTGTATGTAGCAAATATTGTCAGTGGGCCACTGTTTATTTCTTCTGGTATCCCCCCTTTCATTTCTTTCTCCTATCCTGATACCAATTTTTAATCACCCGAGGTCCCTAGGACCCTCCCCTCCTTAGCCCACCATGTACTATAAAGCATTAAGTATCTCAAAGAATGAAATGGTCTGGAATCATTCATCCTTTGGACTGGAGCAACAGCTTACAAAATAGAACCCTTGGGGCCTAGAGAAAGCAAAAAACAAAAATCTACCACAGAAGCCCAAGATCCCAAGGGAGTGAGCAGCTTACACACAGGGAGGGTCTGACTCAAGAAATTCTGGTTGTATCATTTCCACGACTTCAAAAACCTGTATGTGGGAGCCTTTGCCTACAAAGTGAGGATCCAGGAGCTCCTGATCCAAAGGTGATCATAGATTTAGGGCTGGAAGAGACCTTAGAGGTCATTTGGTCCAACCCCCTCCCCCAACTTCCAATTTATGGGTGAAGATACTCAGACCAAGAGGTTCAGTGACTAGCCCAAAGTCATAGAGTGGGCAATTATCAAGGCTGGATTCAAACTCAAGTCTAGCCAGGCTCCGGAGTCACTTTCTCTAACCACTATACCGTAATGTTGACTCCCAATTTCCTATCAGGATAGCTGACTCCTTGCTTCACTTTGGTGAAGCTTCCTTTCAGGTTGATTTCTTACCCCCTTCAGTGCAGCGTGTGAAGAAAGGACATTGTGTGTTTATCCCCTTCCCTGCCTGGAATCTTGAGTTGCCCATTTCTCTCAGTGTTCTGAATTCTCCCAGAAAGAAGCCAACTCCTTTTTTTTTTTTTTTTTTTTTTTCAAAGGCTTTTCTGCGGAGCCTCTGGTTGGTTCCCTCGAGCCAGGGGAGACTCTCCTAGTTCTCCAGGTTGGTTATCCACCCTAGCCCAGTCTAAAGCAAGTGGAAGAGAAGGCGAGTATCGGGAGAATGGAAGCCCCTTTTTGACTAATTTAGGCCACTTCAGTCGGCCCTTCCCACAGCAAGATCAGTTTAGGTCTTTGAGGCTCAATCCCCTTTCTGACGGCATCACCTCTGTTAATTACCTCGATTCTCTGCTTTTCTTTAACTCAGGAAGCCTGGCTCCTCTGTTTCCTCCAGCTCCCATCTCTCTGTCATCACTCCTGCAGCTGCAATTGGACGTTACTTATTACTACTGAAGGATTCAAAGGCCGGAGCCCACCTTCTTGGGAAAAGAAGTGGAGACTCTACAGGGAGAGGGTGTGTGTGCCCAAGGTGAGGACAGCAATGATAATCAGGTCATTTATGTTGAAGACCTGGCCTCAGCTAGAAAGGCACCTTGTGCGAACTCTCCTGGCCTCCCGAATGCTGCCAAATGCCAATTCTTGTTGACTAGACATTCCCCTTTGTGTTACTTTCCATCTCCCCTTTGCCTATGTGCAATTACTACATGGCAGTCCCATTTCTGTAAGGAAATTCAAAAGCAAGAATACCTCCTTAAGATGTTTTGGTCTGTAAAGACTTTATTTATAACTTTTAATATTGAATTCTGTTGATGAGGAAACATCACCTGATAAAACTGAATTATGAACCTACAGAAATGCCTTCCTGTCTAATAAGTTGAATACATATTCATATAAAATGCTATTAAGGCTTCTGTTTTGCTGTGTTTAAAGAGCAAACAACTCACCAGTCCTTTTTCAGCATCTATTCTGAAGGCCATAAAACTACATTTTCCAGATGTTATTGGATCCAGATGTTGAAATGGTCAGATGAAGTATGTTCTTCTCCTCATGTGGCAAATATTTATTAAATCTCTACCCATGTGCTAGGTGTGGGGAGGGCAATGAAGAAATGCAGTACACTCTTGCTGTCCTCAAGGAGCTTACGATCTAATAGAAAAGGTGACATGTGTGTATATGTATGTATATATACACATGTATACATGTATGTGTATGGGTATCTATGTGGTATGTGTATATATGTATGTATATGTGTGTATATATGCACATATGCACACAGAGTTGTTTAGTCACTTCAATCACATTTGACTCTATATGACCCCATTTGGAATTTTCTTGGCAAAGATACTAGAGTGGTTTGCCATTTCCTTCTCCAGCTCATTTTACAGAAGAGGAAACTGAGGCAAACTGGGTGAAGTGACTTGCCCAGGGTCACACAGTTACTAAGTGTCTGAGACCAGATTTGAACTCGGGAAGATGAGTCTTCCTGACTCCAGGCCCAGCACTCCTTCCACTTCGCCACCTATATCTATATATCTATATCCATCTGCAATATATCTATATATCTATATCTAGCTACCTGCAAGACAGCATGACATAGTGGATGGGAGTTCAAATCCTGACTCTGAGATATACTAGCTATGTGGCCAAGGGCAAATCACTTAACCTCTCAGTGCCTTCAGATAATTCTCTGAGACTTTAAACTGCAAATTACTGATCAGCATTGATGCAGTTTCCACATGGGGAATTCCCTACATTAATGAAATTACTATAAGAATAATAAATAATAATAACCACCAACATTCACCTATTACTGCAGGTTCTGCAAGGTTCTGCATACATTCACATTCGATAAATTACATGAAGCTTCAGGGCCAGTTTGCACATTGTATGTGTATTAGTATTTCTTTTTCAATGTATCAGTTGATTTGTACTGATTTTTTTCCTTTTCTTATTCTGTTTTTAAAAATACTATTTTGGGAGGAGAAGGGGGAAGAACACTGGGGAAAACCAGCAGGAAGTAAAAAAAAATTATATCAATAAAAACCTTTTTTTTTTTAAAAAATCCTAGAGGATCTCAGTCCAATCATTTCTAAAATATTGGGATGTGCTATATGAGGGTTGAAGTCCCTTTTAGCTCTAAAATTATGATTCTGAGGTCAGGCTGAAGTTTATAAGATGGGGAGATCCTTGTGGTACAGCTAGGTGTACTGGGTCTGGAGTCCGGAAGACCTGAGTTCAAAACTGGTTTCATATACTTATTAGTCATGTGACACTGGGAAAGTTAATTAATCTCTACCAGCCTCAGTTTCCTCATCTGCAAAATGAGGATAATAATAAGCACCTACTTTGCAGGGCTGTTATGAGGATCATTATTATTATGAGGATATTTTTATGATTATGAAGATTATGATGATGATTATGAGGATATTTTTAAAGCTCTTGGTACAGTGCCTGGCATATTGTAGGTATTTTAAGTACTTGTTCCTTCCCTGTGAGCTGAGGTGTGTTTGGAGATTTCATGGATGAAGTGGTACCTGAGCAGGATTTTGTAAGGTCTGGGCTAGGTTACAAGAGGCTATTCAGGGGAAGGGAGAAGCCTTGATGTCTGATATGTTCCTGGGACAGTGAGTTATCCAATTCTGCTGATGGAAAAGTTCGGATAGGGAATTAATAGATGATGAGGACAGAAAGATGTGTTGGGGCCAAATTGGAGAGGGTCAATGAGTTTGGACTTTAACCCATTGATTATTTGAAATCAGAGACACAATCAAGGTTCAATTATACAGATAGTAGAGACTAAAAGTGAGGGGGCCTGTTTGAAAGCTATTCATGGAATTCAGGCATGTAGCGCTAGGAATCTTTGCAAGATTCCTCCTACTTACCCTCACATACTCTCAATGGTATCTGCCTTGAATAAGAACCTGCCTTGAAAAATGCATTTTTACTAGCTGTCCCCATTCTAGGAATTCTCTCCCTGCTATCTCCACCTCCTAATTTCCCTGCCTTCCTTCAAGTCTCAGCCAAAATCTTTTAAAATCCTTTCCTGGTCCATTTTAATACTAGTGCCTTCTCTCTATTGTTTACCTCCAATTTATCCTGTATATATATATCTTGTTCTATATAGTTGCTTGTATATTGTCACCCCCCCCATTAGACTGTGACTTTTAGATGGAGGACTGATTTTTTTGCCTTTCTTTGTATCTGTAGCGCTTAGCACATAGTAGGTGCTTAATAAATGCTTTTTGACTGAGTATGATAGCAGTGGGAATAGAAAAGGAAGGACAGTTCTTGAGGACCAATGAGGAAACATGCTACCCACTTCCTGGCAGAGAGGTAATAGATTCAAGGTGTAGAATGAAACACACTTTTTTGCACATGGCCAATGTGAGAATCTGTTTTACTTGACTGTATATTTGTTGCATGAATAGTGCCTTTGTTTTTTCTTTTTTTTTCTTTTTCAATGGAGGGAGCACAGGAGGTAGAGAAAATAACTACTTGCTAACCCTTAAAAGTTAATTTAATTTAGGGGCAGCTAGGTGGCACAATGGATAGAGCACCAGCTCTGGAGTCAGGAGGACCTGAGTTTAAATCTGGCCTTAGACACATAACAACACTCTCTAGCTGTGTGACTCTGGGCAAGTCACTTAATCCCAAATGCCTCACCAAAAAAAAAGTTGATTTAATTTAAAAAAAGAAAATAATGGAGAAATGTTAGAGCTGCTTTGAAAGAAAAATCATTGAAGAATCTTAAAGAACTTCCAAGGTCATCTACTAAGCTGTTATATGAATTATGCCATCATTAGTAAGATTTCATTGACTATGTAAGTCTATGTAAGTAAGACTATATAAGTAAGATTTCATTCACTATGGAGCTTTCCAAGGAGGCTGGGCAAAGCATACATGTATAATTAATCAAAGGATGAAGAGAACGATGGTTAGGTAATCCAAGAATTACAGAGAACACCAAGACACTGGTTTATTTTAGATACAGTTAATCCCTGAACCAGTATCACCACCTCTCAGCAGCCAATCATCTAGATCATGGATTACCCACCTCTGTTCTTTGTCCAAGGAAGAAGGCATCATGTTGGATTTTTTGTTTTGTTTTGTTTTTGAAACATAATCTTCCTATCTCACTCAGAATGGAAGTGCAGCCCCTATTCACAGGCCTGACCCCACTGATGATCAGCACAGAAACTTTGGCTTTGACCTGCTCTGTTTCTGGCTAGTTTGCCCCTCTTTAGGCAGCCTGATGTCCCCATCTTCTCCACCCCCCCCACCATCTCTCCCAAAAGGTCACCATATTGATAAAGGACTTAGTGCAGGTAACTGATCGCTTTTAGCCCCAATGAAATGATCTATTAGTATTAGCTTTCCCAGGAGCAGGGACTACAAGTGAGTGCCACCACACCTGGCTACCACCATATTTGAAACATCAGCCACCTTTGGGCTGTTCTTTAGATCCCCTGCCCAGCATTCATCTCTTTTTTAATCCTCTTATCTGTGCTCTGGTTGGCAGGAAGTTTGGTGGAGGATATACCGAGTGTCAAACCACCACCATTTATCCTCACTTTGACTGTCATCTATGCACACAGTCAGACTCCACTTTCTTTCCCTCTCTCATCATCTCCAAAAAATTAATATCACCTGATCTAGATGGATATATTGATATCCTAGATCTCCACAGCCAGAAACATTCTATGCATTGGTATAAATTTATCCATCTTCTTTTGGGGGAACTGGTAATGCCCTTACATCATCCCTATTCTTCAAATTATTATGAATGAACTCTAGGATTTCTTAGACACATGTGCTTCTATCATGGATGCTCCCATTAGAGTCCATAGCAATGAAAGTCTTTCAGTAGGTTACTCAGTTATTTTCAGTTATATCTGACTCTTTGTGACTCCATTTGAGGTTTTCTTGGAAAATATGCTGGAGTGGTTTGCCATTTCCATTTCCATATGAGGAAACTGAGGCAAACAGAATTAATCAACTTGCCCAGGGTCACATAGCTATTTGGTGTCTGCAGCCAGATTTGAATTCAGGAAGATGAGTCTTCCTGACTCTAGGCCCAACACTATCCACTGTGCCACTTAGCTGCCCCAAAGAAAAGCTTAGAGGAAATCATATTATCTTCTTGAGGGATTGAGTAAGCTGATCTTGGTCTTGGGGAAAAAAAGATTTAAAGTACAAGATAATAAGTACAAAAGATCTATTGTAATAAGGAAACCTGTCATAAAAGGAATGGGACCAGTGGGTATCCTATATTTAACAGTATATAACTTTTACATACTTTGAGGTCAAATTAAGAACTCTAATGTCACTCAAAAGACTAATAGTTCTTACTAGATTGCATTATAAACATTATAAATATATATGTATATATACTTATGTATGTATATATATATATATATATATATATATATATACACATATATGGGCAATCTGCAGTAGACTGTATGGTTAGGGAATCACAATGTTTAATTGAAGAGCCCTGTGATTTTCAGACATTTTGTGAGAATCACTCAGGGACCTAAATGATTCATGGAGAATGGGAGGCCTCACTGAGTGATCAACCTTTTTTATTTACAGCCATTGTAGCATGGGACAGTGGAAAAAGCACTACATTCAGAGTCAAAATATATGGGTTCAAAACCCAGCTCAGATACTTACAACCCTGTCTTACCTTGGTCCATTTTACCTCTTCTGTACCTGAGATTCCTTATCTGAAAATCCTTATCTGGATTTGGGGCTTGTTAAACTTTTTCCACTCATGACCCCTACGGCATTTCTTAAACTATGGGTCATGATCCCATGAGCTGCAACCCACAGTTTTAAGAAGCGCTGGATAATCTCTAGGGTCCCTTCTGGCTCTGAATCTATGGTTCTATGACCTAAGAAAACATTTTCAAGTCATCCAGTACACTACAAAAATATTGAATTAGGATGGTCTAAAAAGTGACATTTCTATAGTTTATTTATTCTAGGTTATGGGCTGCCAATTCAATGCTGGGAAAAAATCAATATTTCTCCTCTATTTCTACCCCTTAAAAACTTTAAAAATGTAGGAAGTGAAATTGGAACTGTTGAATGACCCAGAGTGTCAATATTAAATTGAAAAAAGGTCTTCAGTAGAATACTACAGGAACCTGTCCTCAGCTCTGAGCTGTTGTTAATGATTTAATCACTACATGTAGGAATGCATATATGGCATGTATATCACATTTGGAGATGACATTAAGCTGAAAGGAATAGCAAATATTGAGCGACAGATTTGAGGACCCAAAAAGATCTCAACAGAATGAAATGATGGGTTGAATCTAATAAGATGAAATTTACTAGGGATAAATGTCAATTCCTACATTTGGGCTCAAAAAATCAACTGCATGAGAATAGTAATACTAGGCAACAGTACAAGTGAAAGCTATCCGAGGGTTTCAGTGGACTGGAACTTCCATATGCACCAATATGGAAGCAGTGTGGTTCCCTGGAAAGAGCAGTAAATTTGAAGTCATAAGATTGAATCCCAACTCTGCTACTTATTACTTGTATGACCTTAGCCAAATCACTTCATCTCTCATAGCTTCAGTTTCCCCATCTGTAAAAAGTGAGGGGGACAGACTAGATAACCTGTAAGTTCCCTTACAACTCTAGAATGATAATCTTATGACCAGTATGACATGGCACCCAAAAAAGCTAATATGAACAATCTGGGTTAAGAAAGGCCTGGGATATAGAATGGAGGAGGCAATCTAAAGAATATTTGATAACCCATGCCCCAAGAGGAAATGTGGGCAACTAGGTGGCGCAGTGGTAGGGCGCTAGGCATGAAGTCAGGAAGACTCATCTTTCTGAGTTCAACTCTGGCCTCAGACATTTACTAGCTGTGTGACCTTGGTCAAGTCATTTCACCCTGTTGTTTCAGTTTTCTCACCTGTAAAATGGGCTGGAGAAGAAAATAGCAAACCACTCCAGTATCTTTCCCAAGAAAACATTAAACAGGGACATGAAGAGTCAGACACAACTCAATAACAACAACAAAGGAAATATGGATAGAAGATGGTGTGATTAATTCAACAAATTCTAATTCCCTTCTTTCAGTAAAGGCTGCCAATTTTTTCTACATTTTAGTATAATCTGGTACCTATGATGTAGTGAAAACTAAGGTCATTGCTATTGATGTATCTCTTTAAATTTTTCCATGGGAGGGATGCAAACTGAGCTTTGGAAAACTGAAGATGACTAAAGTAAGTTGGGGAGATGGTTTAACCTTGTCACCACCTCCAGAACTGTTGAGAAGCCAGGTTCAAAATGGCAGATCATTGTTTCATTTTATACTTTGCCATTATCTCAGCATCAGTATAACAAATCATATTTCTGGGTAACAGGACAGTCAAGGGAACAGGTAATGGCTATTAAGCCCTTTGTTGTGACCAGACTCTGTGAAGAGCTGAAATTTCAATCAACAAATGTTTACTTTTGTCTGTTTTCAATGGCACTTTAAAATCACAGAGGGAAAAATCTGATTTCCGTTAAAATACAAAAAAGAAAAAAGAAAAACATTTCTAATTAGAATAATAGAGTCTTTCAGGGACAGCCCTAAGCTGATGTGTAAAGTGGATAAAATTTAAGGAGCAAAACTGGAGGGAGACAGGACTGAGTCACATTGTTTTGCCCCGATCTTGTCCCCCAAAGGTAACTCACGCCTTCATGCTGCTCCCTAGATTTTTGTCTCAGTGGTGCCTTCCCAGTAAGCCAGGTCCTTTTCCGTTATTAAAACTTATCTGTTCCGTGTTCCACTCGTTCAGAACCCTACCCTTTGCTAGATAGCCAAATAGCCTGACGGTCTAACTTCCTAATGTACTGCCCCTCCCAGATAGCAGAAATACATGGTGGTGGAAGCTTTCTGAAGACAACGCCTTAACCCAAAGGAGTTACTATACTAATGGTTGAAATGTCAGGCCTAGTGGTAGGTCTGGAGGGGGAGGGGAGTATTGGGGGCAGATAAAATTTCTTAACACCACATAGGTGTTTCCATAGTCCACCAAGCCTGCTTGTCATTCTGATTAAGGAAAAAAGTTCTTTCATGTCCAAGAAAAAAAAAAAAGGAAGAAAATTGCCTTTGGACACTATCTCATCATACCACTGCTTGCTCCAAAAGAATGAATCATGTTCCAGGCAGGATTAAACTGATTTTATTTAATTTTTTTTGAAAAAAATATCTACCTTCTCCATGATTGCAGCTTTCTCCCAAATTAAAATGCCTATCTGGGGACAGCTATTTCATTATCATGAATAAACATGAGTATAAATCTGTTCCATATCCTCTCAGAATGATTCTGGGTACAAGCTCCCTCACTTCCTAGGATTTCATTGCACTGTCCGTCGTCCCCCTCCCTCATCTCCTTCCTTCATGAATCAGCATACACAGATAAAGCTTTTCCTCTGCTTCTAAACCAGACACCCTTCTCTCTGCCAAGTCAGGAACAATACCTTGCTGGCTGGATTACACTATTCCAAAATGCAATGGGACCTGTTTGGTAGCCTGCATCCTTGGGTCTTTTTCAAGCAGGAAGGTGGAAGAGAGGAGATAGACAAGTTTCCCCGGAAATGCTAGTTCAGGTTTCCTACCCCTGTAGTTGGTAGCCTAGCATTTTGAAAATTTTCCCAATTTTTTTTTTGTAAAGGTCATTTGTGGGGAAGCTAATTGGTGCAGTATATAGAGTGCTGGGCCTGGAGTCAGGAAGGGTTGAGTTCAAATCCAGCCTCAGACACTTACAGGCTGTGTAATCTTAGGCAAGGCTTAACCTCTGTTTGCCTCAGTTTCCCCATTTGTAAAACTAGGATTATGATAGGACCTACTTCTCAGGGTTGTTGTGAGGATCAAATGAAATATTTTGAAGTGCTTAACACAGTGCCTGGCACAAAGTCGGTGCTATATATCTTAGCTTTTATTATTTTCTACCCATAGGGTTGTGTTTTGGTATGGACCTGAGATGCTACCAGCACAGGAAACTCTTGATGTTGAAACTCTTCCCACTATTTATAATCTTAGCGATGTGTCATATTGAAATGACTTATCTATGGTCACACGTGAGAGGCAGGATTAAACCCCAAGTGTCCCTAACTGTGCACTATACCATGTTTCCTATCATCCTATGTCATGCAACATGAAAAAAAAAACCAGATGAGAAAACCTTGATACTTTGATAGTTCCTAAAGAACTTGCATGTTCATTTTCTCCTTTGGATTCAGGAAGACCTGAGTTCAAATCTTGCCTTAGACCCTTACTAGCTGTAGGATCATGGGCAAGTCACCCTCTCTCAGACTCAATTTCCTGATCTGTAAAATGTAAAATAGTAACACCAACCTTTCAAGGCTATGGTGAGGGAGGGTCAAATGAGAGAATAAATGTGAAGCTCTTTGCAAACCTTAAACTGCTATTTATTATGATTAATGGGTAAAGCACTGGACTTGGGCTTGAGTTCAAATTCTGCCTCAGAAATGTATTAGCTTTGTGATCTGGGGCCAGTCACTTAACGTCACTCAGACTCACTTTCCTCATCTGTAAAATGGGGTTAATAATAGTACCGATCTTACAAGGTTGTTGTGAGGATCAAATGAGATTAATAAATGTAGAGGGCTTTGCAAACCTTAAAGACTATATACATGTTCTTTCTTCTTCTTCTTCCTTCTCCTCCTTCCCCTCCTTCCTCTCCTTTTCTCCTCCTCTTTCTTCTTCTTTTTCTTCTTCTTCTTTCTTCTTCCTCTCTTCTTCTCCTTCTCCTTCTTCCTCTTCATCCTCTTCTTCTTCTTCTCCTCCTCTTTCCTCTTCTCTCTGCTTTCCTCCTTCCTCTTCTCTTTGCTTTCCTCCCCTTCCCCCTTTTCCTCCTCCTCCTTCTTCCTCTTCTTTCTCCTTCTCCATCTCCTTCTCCTTCTCTTTCTTCTTCTTTGCCTGGTCCTATGATTTTATTGGTGTAGGGGACTTGCAAGGAAAACTCCCTCCATTGACGCAGGTTAGCATCTGTTCCATAACACAGAGCCTTAGCCAGTCACCTGGGGCACTGAGAGATGACTTGTACAGGGTAACCCAATCAGCATATGGGACTTGAATTCAGGGTTTCCTGACTCTGAGGCTGACCGGCCAGCCTCTGTCTCAAGGTGTCCCTCTAACAAGTGAACACTACTGGGAGCCATTTTCCAGATGTTGGAGCCAAGCAGCATTTCTTAATTTAGCATTTCCTCATATTGACGGGCCGGGCACTGATATTTGGATTCTCTAGTGGCAGTGTCAAGTTCAAATAGAAATAAGTCCACTAAACCGTGCTTGAAGGCTGCACGTTGACTTAGAAAGCCACCCATTATCATTATCTGTGTTCTATTACATTTGATTTTGTTAATTATTTCCTAATTACATTTTAATCTGGTTCAGGCCCACTCAGGAGTGTTGCCAGCTGCATGTGTTTGATATCTCTGCTCCAGAGCCTCGTTAAATATTCATACTGTGAATTTAACCTGGAGAATCCCATGGCATTGGGCAGAGAGCTTGAAGCAAATAGAGCAACACATTGTCTGAGGTTAGAGCAGATACAATTTCAGCTTTAATCTTTAATTGTGGATTGTTTCCTCAAAGCAGAAAGTGTAGATTACCCTGAAGGCTACCAGACAAATTGCCCTCTTGGCAGTCAAATCCTGTGTTATAGATTGAGGGAGATAAAAGCTCCTCCTTTGGTGAAAAAGTTCCAAGGCCATTAAAAGAAACCTGTAGGTCCAACATAGGACCCTGTGGACCCAACTAGAAATGCTTTTCTCCAGTTTTCTCAACAGTAAATTGAAGAACTTGGCCCACAAATGGTACCTGCCAGCGCCAACATTCTCTGATTCCTCCTTTTCAGGGCTCTCTAAATATAACATGACCATTCAGTCTATAGAGGGCCAATAGAAATAGAGTCAATAGAAATAAGGCAGGTAAGTAGCTCGGTAAATAAGAGTTTTGGGCCTGGAGTCAGGAAGACCTGAGTTCAAATCCAGCCTCAGCTACTTGCTAGCAGTGTGACCCTGGAGAAGTCACTTAACCTCTGTTTACCTTAATCCACTGGAGAAGGAAATGGCAAACCTTCCAGTATCTTTGCCAAGAAAACCCCATGGACAGTACTGGCATCATGAAGAGAGACACAACTCAATAAGAACAACAAATAAGCTTAAAGTTATGGTTTTCCTCTGTAATGGGTGGTAACGGGAGAGACCCCTTGATTTGCTGGACTTAAGACCTTTCCATGAAACTGGATATATGATCTGGCCCCTCATTAAAGAATATGCAACCAATGCTCCTGGCTGGTCCTTCAGCCCTTCTTTGGTCCCTTGGGTGATGAGGGTGATTGGTGACTTTGCTAGGAAGCACCACCCTCTCAGCAGGCCAAAAGATCTTTAGAGGAGGCAGCTAGATGGTGCAGTGGATAGAGCACTGGCCCTGCAGTCAAGAGGACCTCAGTTCAAATCCGGCCTCAGACACTTACGAGCTAGCTATGTGACCCTGGGCAAGTCACCTAACTCCCACGCTTCCTAAAAAAAAAACAAAATCAAAACAAAATACAAAAGATCTTTAGAAAGGTTTTACCTCCCTCCCTTTTCAGTATATTGTGTGGATCTCTGCCAGGCTCTCTCTTCCACTTTTAGTTGGTAGGTTGGGGTGTCTCTCCCCCACCTCAAGCAGCAATGATGACAACATGCATCTGAAAGCCAGATGTGATCGCCCAGCTAACCATGAGCCTGGACCACAAGTCCCTGGCTATCTTTTCAGTTTGGTGGGTCTTTCTCTGAGCCCACGTCACCAGACGGTGAGCCTGAGAAATGGAAGTTTCCAGCTCAAGCAGCAATTTTGTGAGTCCAAGAGGTCAGGACACCTGAGTTGGTACTGGCTATCCAGCAGATGATTCCTAAAGCAGCATGACTTCTTGGAGAAGGAGAAAAAGCACCACTGGCAAGACAGTCTACAGCAAGCCATGTCCTGGCTGGTCTAAGGACCTGGGGGTTCTCGTGAGCTGGGTTATTATTTCACATTTTAAATATTTGTTAATGATTTGTGAGTCTTCTGTAAATAGCTGATCTATGTTGTTGTTAAGTTGTTTCAGTTGTGTCTGACTCTTTGTGACCCCATTTGGGGTTTTCTTGGCAAAGATACTAGAGTGGGTTGCCATTTTGTTCTCCAGCTCATTTTATAGATGAGGAAACTGAGGCAGACAGGGTTTAAGTGACCTGCCTGGGGTCACACATCTAGTAAGTGTCTGAGGCCAGATTTGAACTCAGGAAGATGAGTCTTCCTGACTCCAGGCCCAGCACTCTATCTACTGTGCCCACTAAGCTACCCCAACTGACTCATATCTGATAACTGCTTTATATATTGAATACCTTTTCTAGAAGGGATCCTGTTTATCTCTTTTAGGAGAAACAATAGACATGACTTGTACCTAGAATTTGTTTTAGAGATTTTTTCCAGAACTCTGGAGTAGAGGTGTAACAAAACAGAGGATGTGAGGAAAACCTGATCTCTTTTGGAAAGCCTTACCTAGTACTGAACCTGGCTGATAGGAGTCCAGGAACAGAAGCTCTTTTGTGCAAAGAGCATCTCTACTCTATATCACAGATGACATTTTCAATTTAGTACAACAAACATTGATTATGAACTTGCTATATGTGTGTGAATGCACATATACAAACATGCATACATACATATACACACACACAAGACACTGTCCTAGGGCTAGGATATAAAGTCACAAACAGAAACAGTTCAACAGTTCATGCTTTCAAGGAGTCCCTTGAGAGAGGAGACAAAGCTGTACCCAACGAAGTAAACCCAAGGAAAGGAAGAGTGGTTGAAAACTGGAAGGATCAGGGAATTCTCCATGGAGAAGGTGGGATGTAAGTTGAGGAAGCTCAAGATTCTGAGAGGGTGAGTTAAGAAGGCAGTCCATTGCAGGGATAGGGAGTGACTTGTGCAAATTCAAAGAGATATTGTTGCTATTGTTGTTTCAGACGTGTCTGACTCTTTAAGACCCCATTTGGGGTTTTCTTGGCGAAGATACTGGAGGGGTTTGCCATTTCCTTCTCCAGCTCATTTTTCCTGATGAGGAAACTGAGGCAAACAGAGTTAAGTGACTTGCCCAGGGTCACCCAGCTAGTAAGTGTCTGAGGCCAGATTTGAACTTAGGAAAATGAGTCCTCTTGACTCCAGGCGGGGAACTCTGTGCACTATGGAGCCACTTAGCTGCCCCAGCATGGGAGAGGGAGCATTAAGGTTGGAAAACATCTCAAAGTCTACTTTGCCTGAAACTTAAAGTATGTGAAAGGGAATGATATGAACTAAGATTGGAAAAGTACATCCCCCAGCAAGGAGGGACTTAAATGACAGGTAGGGGAGTTTGCATATTAACCCATAGTCAATAGAGAGTGACACCAAAGGTGTCCTGGCAGGGAAGTGATACTGTCAGACCTATCCTGTCCTTTTGTCATTTTGTGTGGGATTGGAGAAGGGAGGGCCTGCGAGGAGGGAGAGCAACGAGTCTATTACAATTGTCCATAGGAAAGTTTTATGTCTAATAATGATAACTGACATTTCCAGAGTGCTTTTCAAGTTGGCAAAGCACTTTGTATACATTATCTTACTTGAGCCTCCCAAAAACCCTGTGAGGAAAATCTCCAAGGGCTGGTGTAAATATTTTAAATACTTAATGTTTTATGATAGTTGCTAAGAAGATAAGGCATTGTTTATAGTTACAGCAATGTATAGGAAAATGACACTCCCATTTCCTTTCTCATTCGGGTTGTAAAAGAGAGAAGAAAAAAAAAAGCCATGACCCTTCTAGAGATGACTTGCATTTAGGCTAGGAATATTTGTCTTGATTAAACAAGGATTGGCAAAGAAGACTCAGCCTTTGGAGCCACTCACGAAGGCTCCATGACTAGCAGAGAATAATGATTAAGGAGCGGAGGCCAAAGCTGACATGGGCATGTTGACTTTGGGACCCTCTGATTCTAATTAGCTTTTCTCTATTTCCTGCTATTTCTCCTGAAAGCCTTCGACCTCCACCTGTAATATGAAGCCCCTAAGCATTCGCAGCTGGGGTTTCCGAAGCTCCCTGCCTCCTGTCGTATTCATCAGTCTGAGACATTCTGCCTGAGCTGAACTCTGGAGGTGTCCTTGTTTGTTTAATTATCTGAACTACGTTTGCTTTGAGATTTGTGAAACTTAGGAAAAGACTGTAATACTATTTGAAATGGGAATCTATGGACCACTGGGGGGAAAACCAAAGACCAGTGATCAGAGTAGGGGGACTTCCACCCTTCATCAAAATTCTGACATAAGAAATATAGAATTTTATTTTAAAAAACACATCAAACTTTTGGGTGGGTCATTGGAAACAGAGCTGGACTGGACATGAAAGATCATCAAGATTCAGGGGGTTTTAACCTTTTTTTTTTCACGTGTCATAAATCCCTTTGGCAGCCTGGTGAAGTCTATTGAGCCCTCCTCAGAATCATGTTTTTAAGTAATTGAAGAAAATGTTGGATTTTAGTGAAAATAAGGATGTATTTTCTTCCTCGTCTTAGCTGATGAACTCCCCCTCCCCCCAGAAAAACTTATCTTAACTTGAGGGTAAGAGTTCCTGATTGCATCCTGAGCCACACAGTTAGTAAACAGCGGAGCCAGGATTCTGACTCCAAATTTATGGCTGGGTCACATTAACCACCTTTATGTCACACTAACCACCTTTATGTCACACATGTGAAGCTTGTGAAGCCCTAGAATGTCCGTGGGACAACGACCATCACTGACTGGGTAACCTTCTTCTTCATTTCAGGTCAACAACCAACATTTATTAAGTGCCCACTATGTACAAGGCATTGTGCTAGGTATTGGATACAGGAAAAAAGTGGAAAAGCTCTCTGCCTTTAAAGAGCTCACATTGTAGTAAGGAGGGACACAACAGACACTTGGGGTGTACACAGAGAAATGAATAAAAAGTAATTTGAGGAAGGAGGGAGGGAAGAAGGAAGGAAAGAGGGAAAGGAAGAGGGAGAGAGAAGGGGGGAGAGAGGGAGAGAGAAAAGAGGGGAAAAGAGAGAAAGAGGAAGGGGAGAGGAGAGCAGAGGAGAGAGAGAGAGAGAGAGAGAGAGAGAGAGAGAGTGTTAGTTTGGCTGGAACATAAAATTAATGAAGGGAAGTAGTATAAAGAAGAATAAAAACATAGGTGGTAACAAAATTGTGGAGAGCTTTAAATATTAGGTTAAAGTATTTGTATTTTTTCTTATAGGCAGGGGGGAGCCATGAATGATCTTTAAGTAGGGGAATGAGATAGTGAGATGAGACTGGTGCCTAAAGAAGATTATTTTGGCATCTACGTGGAGGACAGACTGGAAAGGGAGGTGACTGTGTTGGAATAATTCAGGACAGAGGTGATGAGGCCCTGAAATGGGCGGCAGTTTCAGGTATGGAGAGAAGGGGATGTTGTGGAGATAGAATACATAAGGCTCGATATGAACGGCCAGGAAGAAGAAATGTCAAGGGTCATCTCTGCAGTTACAAATATGGATATCTGGAAGAGATGCCGGGAGGCAACTTCAATGGAAATAGAGAAGTTTGGAGGAGGGGTAAGTTTAAGGAGAAGGGGAGGAGCGAGGGAAGTTGTGTTTTGGGCATGTATCTGAGTGGCCAACAAGGGCACCCTAGAGAAGATACCCAGTAGGAAGCTGAGTGTGGCTGCAGTTCAGGGGAGAGATGAAGGCTGGATATATTGACTGGGGAATAATCTGTAAAGATGATACTTCAGTCGAAAGGAGAGGGGAGGGAGGGGAAGGGAAGGAAGAGAGGGGCATGGAGAGATAGGGGAGGGCAGAGCTCAGGACTGAGCTTTGGGGAAAGCTAGCAATCTAAAAGGCGGCAGATACAGATGATGATCCAGCACAGGGGGCCGAGGACGATTAGTCAAGCAGGTGTCAGGAGAGCTAGGAGAAAGCAGTGCCGTGGAAGCTAAGAGAAGAGAGAGTGCTTAGGTGGAAAGTCAAGGGTGTCAAAAATTGCAGAGAGATCAAATAGGATGAAGACTGAGAAAAGACCCCTGGATTTTTGCGTAGAGTTTCCTTAGAATGGTGAAGTCTGAAGTCAGACCACAAAGGATGAAGAAATGAGCAGGTGGTGAGAAGTGAAGGCAGTGCGCTGTAGCACTTAATTAGAAGAATTTAAACAATGTAGGGCATGGGGACTAGACTTTTGATTTCATTGGTATAGGGTGAGGAAACTCTTATGTTTCCTCATGTATGGTGGCACTTTCTCTGCAACCTAAAATCTTGGAGAACTTCCTAGACCCTGTGCCCAGGGTCACACAATCAGTATGTATCAGAGGCAGGGCTTGAACCCAGATGTTCCTGGCTTCAAGACCAGCATTCTATCCACTATGCTGTTGCTTCTCAGTGTAATCCCTAAAAAATACTGAATGGAACTTGGGATAATATTTCAATCCTCTCTCTCTCTCTCTCTCTCTCTCTCTCTCTCTCTCTCTCTCTCTCTCTCACACACACACACACACACACACACACACACTCACAGGAAAAACATGAGCAAGTATGGTAATTACCTGCCATCTCTGGAAGACTTTACAAACAGCCTAGTTACTAATTTGTCTAGGCACCTCTAGGCGTGGCCTTTGATGGGGTCAGAAATATAAGCTCCATGACGTCTTCACAAACTTAGGATATAGAGATACTATTAAAAGTTTGAAATACAGAGTTAACATTGAAAATCTATCTCCTTTTTTATTGTGTTTCAGTTTCACAGAAAAATATGGTCTTGCAGACAACAATCATACTCTTTATATCCATTATGATGACATTTACAGTGTCCACTGGGTGAGAGCTGGAGGTGTCAGGAACCAGGAGTCCACGTTCATATGAGGAAGCAAGAAAAGTTAGAAATGAAAATCGTAAATGGAATAACTGAGACTTCTCGAGAATCTCACCCACCCCCTGCTATGTTGAGCAAGTATTAACACTGATGAGTGAACTTTTTCTCTATTCAGGTAGGTGGAAAGTCAAAATGAGCCTGTCTCACTTGCCAGTTCACACTAGCGGATATGTCTTTCTAAGCACCATCCCAAGATGTCTATGGCAATTTAGCAAAACTGTAGTTTCAGAGTCAGTGAGCTTCAGCATACAAATGTTTGATTTCTGCTTTTAGAGATGAGGATACCCAGCCTGAAACACAATGGACAGACACAAAAGATGCCTTCTGGTCCACTTGGGAGTCTGTATAATACCTCTATTTTTTCAGTATTATTGAATCATGGATCTAACAGCTACCATTTCATAGCATTTATAGTTGGCAAATTGCTTTGCATATACTATCTCATTTGATATGGGTTAGAGTCCTACCTCTGACATGTACTGCTGTGACCCTATGCAAGTCACTTAACATGTCAGTGGCAAAAGTAGCTAAGACTGCATGTTGCAAAGGAGGTGATGACCTGTATTACTAGAGAAAATCCCTGAATGGGAATTCTGAATTTGAACTCAGGTCTTCAGGCACCTGGGCCTGTACTCCTTCTAAAATGTACATGATCCTGAGCTAGAACAGGTGGGAGTCTGGAAAAGCGCACAATCCCTATGAAGAAATATTATTGGAAATTCTGGTCCTTACTGCACTTAGGGATAATATGCAAAGATTTTTATCCTTACAACACTTCTGGATAGTATGCCAGGGACTTTAGGTCACAAAGGTAACTTTAGGGGAAAAAGTAACTTTTTTAAGAAGAGTAGAGTTCCCTTTAGGATGCCATAACTGGAAAGTTTTAGTGCCTTAAGAGAGATAATGCACCTCCACTGTCACCTGACAGAACCGTAAAATGAATTGGGCTCCAGGTAAACTGAAATTCAACATTGTTATCATCTCCATTATGACTATAATTAGCTCTTAATTTTCCATAGTTTGTGGATTTTCCATGGCTAATGTTTAATCCCAGGCTGGCTTCTAATTGCTGCCTGTGACTTTGCCCCTCTGGCTGTCAGGTAGTGGGTATCTAGGGAATATAAAGTAATAATTTGCATGAGAAAAACATCATTAGGGAGGTAAGGTAAACTCACATTGTCTAGGCCAAACATCAGCAAGATCTTTTGCTAGAACATTCCAAATGACTGCCAGAGGCCTTACAGAATTTTGTTGTGTTGAATATTGTATAACAAGCATCTAAAACTTTTTTTTCTTTTTCAAAGGTTTTCACTGTGATAGAATTGTTGGCAGTTCCAGATTAATGAATTTATATGACTTAAATGTTTTATCATATCTATGATGCAGTTGCCTTCCAAAGGAAAAGATAATTAAGAGTTTCCTGCACAGAGGCAGCTGGTGGCATAGCAGACAGAGCGCTGGGTCTGGTGTCAGGAGGACCTAGTTCAAATCCAGTCTCAGACATCTACTAGCTACATGACCCTGCGTAAGTTACCTAAGTTCTGACTGCCTCAATTCTAAAATGAGGATAATAGTAGCCGCTATCTCTCAGTGATGATCAAATGAGATGATAACTGTAAAGCACTTGGCACAGTGCCTGACACATGGTGTGCACTATACAAATGCTGATTTCCTTCCCCTCCCCCCCCCCCCCCCGCCCCATTTCAGAATCTTGGAAGACAGCATTGTAGAGCTGATAGGATTTTGAAGTTTGGAAGGCCTTGGTGTGAATCTCATTTCTGCCATCCACTAGTTGGATAATGTTGGGTGGTTGGCCCCAAAGCAAGTCACTTAACCTTTCTTCGTTTCAGAGTTCTCATCTATAAAGTGGGAAGATAAAATTGTAATGCCTACGTCACCGGATTGTTGTGAAGTTTAAGTGAAAGAATGCATGTAAAGTACATTTGCAAACTTGAAAACCACGCTACAGAAATGTCAGCTATTATCACAGGGATACAGGAAGGAGCTATGATTTCATCCAGCATGGGTGGGGAACACCGTCCACTGAATCTCTGACTTAGTAGATAAATCCTAGGGAGTTGCCTGAGGCACATCCCAAATATATTAAACTCTAAATCAGGAGTTCAAAATAATCCCTGTCTGCCCTGGCCTACAACCTGTTTCCCGATATAGAGATGATTTTCCAGTGTTCTCCTTCTCTAACATGTAAGGAGTTAGTATAAAATAATATTCCACTCTCCGGTTCTCTTAGCACAGTGTAGACACAGAAAGATTTGGGGACATAACTCCCTTTTTCAGCATGTAGATGATACCAATTTGGAATCTCACTGGCTCACAATTGAAACTGAGTATTTCTTATAGGACATCAGCCTTCTTCCTGCTAGCACCTTCTAGGATTCAGGAACTAGAAATTTAAGCCCTCAGGAGAAGTTCTTAACTCAGGAGAAGGAATGAGGTTTGATATTTTGGCTATAGTTCCAAAGCTTCCATCAATTTACTATACCTCCACAGGCAAGTAACTTAATGTCTCAGGGTCTGATAATCTCCATGTATAAAATGAGGATAATAATTCTTGTCCTAGCTACCTCAGAGGTTGTGAGACCATAGCATAAAATACAGAGATGGCAGATTCTTGGCCAGGGATGGAGTGCACCTAACAAAGGCCAATAAGAATGTATTTGCTGGCTGTCTTGCAAATTTAACCAAAAGCACTTTAAACTAAAAAGAATGAGGAGGGAGAAAACTAACTATGTCTGTTCAACAAGCTAGATACCATAGAAGGTAGCTACGGTAAACAAAGAATAATAGTTGAGACATTAAGAAGTAAACAGGAGAAAAATATTCAAGAAAAGATTCTATATTAAAAACCCATAGGTTCAAATAATCTATACACAAATGTCTAAAGTTTAGGCAACGTGAAAGAAAGAGGAACTAGAAGTCCTAATGCAAGAAGGCAAATTTGACCTCATAGGTATCATGGAGATTTGATGGGATGAAACCCATGAATATGGATGGGATGAAGTCATGAATATAACTCTAGATGGGTATACTTTATTCAAGAGAAATAGGACAGAGAAAAGATTGGGGGTGGGGGCTAGGTAGCAGTAGAAAGGCATATTTGTAAGGAACTAGAGAAAGGAACTATGGTGGAGAGCATCTGGGGAAGGTCAATGGAGGGAGAACCAGAAGTGATTTTGACATCAGAGTAAACTACAGACTATCTAGACAAGGGAAATTGATGAGAAGTTTGGGAAATAGATCACAATGGATGATGTAGAAGTTTTTGGGGTCATTCATTTATCTAGACATCTACTAGGATTCTTTTTCTTCCAGTAGCAAAGTAATAAATGACTTCTTGATTTGTCTTAATAATAATTTTATCCTTCAAATGGTGAAGGAACCAACAATAGGACATGCTATATTGGATTTTACTTTCATTAATAGAGAGGAACTGGTTATTGGGGTGGCAATTACAGGAAACTTGGGGTAAAATGACCTCTCCCTCCAAGAGTATGTGATACAGGACATAGAAGCATAGTCTGATGTACCCAAGACTTTGGGAAAGCAGATTTCAAAGGGTTCCAAGGAAGGATAGAACCATGGGAAGTCATTTTGAAGGACAGGAAACCCTCAAAAATGAAGTTCTGAAAACATAGAGGGAAACAATTCTAATGAGGATGGAAAACAGGGAAATCACCAACCAATTAAGATTTTAAAAAGATAGGTATGGAAGATGGAAGCAAAGACCAGTAATAGAGCATGGAGTGGTCTTAAAAATAGTACCAATAGTGCTAAATCTCATAATGAACTGAGGCTGGCAAGAGAAGCCATGGAAAATAATGGTTTTTTTTAAAGCTACATAAAAAGAAAAAGGAGGACCAAAAAAATGGATAGAATGGCTGCTTGGGGTGGATGAGATGAAGATAACTTAAAAGGTGATGCTAACATATTGGATGAGAGAGCCAGGATCCAAAAGGCTCTTCACCCAGTTAGAGCATTGGTCTGGGTTTAATATTACCAATATTACAGATGATTTTATGGACCAGAAGAGTTGGGCACTTTCCCCAGGAATGAAGCATTTTAGTGGAAACAAAAGTCACCCCTTAAGAAGCTAAGGGATTTCTGTGGAATCCTTTGGGATGAAGATTTGCAAAACTGAAAACAATAATTCCAATAGATTTCTACTGGACTCTAAAATTATATAGCCTCTACTAGCGCCATATCTTAAAGAAAGGCATTTTCTAAAAAGGGCAAGATATTAAGGTGATTATCCTGAACAACAATGAGTCATTCTTAGAATCTATGGCTTCTTAGAATGAAATAAGGTGACTGGAAATTTTACTGGGGAAAGAACTAAGTCTTAGAGAGACAGATCATAGTCCTTCAGGACCTTCAAGGGCTGTTGTTGTTGTTGCTGGTGCTGCTGTTGTTTTTAGGAAAATAACAGATTTGGACTAAATAAGGTCTATTTCAGCTCTAAAGTTCTAGAATCCAATGAACTTTCAATTCAGTGAAATCCTTGATTCTGAAGATCGGTTGTTAGTATGTTAATGTGTTATCAGTGGCTCACCTATCTGCCAAACCTTACAGAAATCCACAGGGGCTAAGTGCCATCACTGTCTATTGGCCCAGTCACACTTTCCTTGGGCTATGTGTGTCATCCATGGAACACCCATGTTTAGTTCAGGGAGGCTATCTCAAGGCAATCTGTCCACTTTCTGCTTACTGCACTCAATAACTAACATTTTTCTGAAATAGCCAACCTAGATTTGCTTTAATCCTGCTGCCATCATCATTTTCCTTCTTCCTCCTTCGTCTCCTCCTTCATCCTTTTCTTCTTCTCTCTCACCAAGTTTGGAAGTGTAAGACCTCACCTCAGACTCACAGGTCTGATCCTACTCTGACTGAGATAGAAGCTTTGACTTCTTCCATTTTGGACCTGGACCATTTCACTCTGGTGCTCCCCTCCTCCCAGGCACTCACCACATTAATGCCAAATTTAGGGAGGACACCCAATCAGCTTAGCCCACTGCAGCTCAAAACTCCTGTAGCTCAAGAGATCTGACAGCCTGTTTCCTTGGCAGCAGGGGTGACAAATGTACAACCACAGCCGGAGCTCAATCCTGCCATTTTCGAGAATGTTAGAAAGTGCCAACTAAACACAGCAATGGTAAGGTCCTTATGGATGAGAGCTCCTGGAATTGTTATTGTTGGTGATCCCCTAAAACTGCTGTAAAGTAGGGAAGGGGAGAGGTCAAGTACCAAAGTATTAAAGAATAAGGAAGAAGAAAGTGTCAGTGATTGGCAGCAGGGTAATAAGAAAGAAATGCATTTGCAGCTTCTCTTTGCCCTGTCCTAATGCTTTATCATGACACAGAGGTGAACCTGAATTACCTAAGACTGTGTCAATGATGCACAAGCTTTGCAAGGTCCTACCAAGTTTGAAAGGTTTGAGGATGGATATAATAAGGCTGTCATTAAAGGTCTAGCTCTAGATTAATTAAGTTTGGCCAGGCTTACCCTTGGAAGGTTAGCTACCAATGATTAATTGTTTTTGTCCACAGAAGCTTACAAAGACCATCCAGTAGGGCATGGAGGAATTGCTACCTTCACCAATTCATTCATTCAATAAGCATTTATTGAGAACTGATTATGTGCCAAGCACTGTGCTAGATGCTGGGGATGCAAAGACAAAAATGGTCCCTGCCCTCAAGGAGCTAACCTTCTATTGAGGAAAAAACCAACAACATGGACATAGGTAAGAAAATATAAAACACAGGCAAACAAAATACAAATAATTTCTTGGGGGAAAGGACACTAGCAAATGTGGGGCTCAGGACAGACCTCATGAAAGTTGAAGGGAGAAGTGAGGAGAAAGTTCATTCCAGATACAGGGGACAGCTTGTGCAAACACATGGAGATGGGAGGTGGAATGACCTATGTGGGGATGACTAAGGAGGACAGTTTGGGTGGAACATCAACTATGTGAAGTATAGTAATGTGCAGCAAGTCTAGAAAGGTAGCCATATTGTGAAGTGCTTTATATGCCAAATAAAGGAGTTTGTATTTTATCCCCAAAGTAAAGGGAACCACTGCATTTTCTTGCTCATGGGAGTCCTGTGCTTTAGGTAGAACAATTTGACAGCTATGTGGAGGATGGATCAGAGAGGTGGGAAACTGGAGGCAACAAGGCCAATTTGGAGGCTACTGTAATAGTTCAGATGAGAAGTGATGAGGGTCTGAATCAGGGTGGTGGCCAGGTGAGTAGAGAGAAAGGAAATTAGCATAAGAAATATTGTGGAAGTTATATCAAGACTTGATGACTGATTGGACATAGGGGATGAGGGAGAAGAAGGAGTCAAGGATGATACCAGATTGTGAACATGAGTGACTTAGAGTGATCTCTGGTGCTCTTAACAGAAACAGGGACTTTAGAAAGAGGAATGGGTTTTGGGGGAAAGATAATGGGTTTTACTTTAGATATGTTGAATTTAATGCCTACAGGACAACCAGTTTGAAATGTAGGCAGTCAGTGATGAGATAATGGAGCTCAGGAGACTAATAATATCAGTAGAAGAATCTTCTACACAGAGTTGATAGCTGAACTCACGGGAGTCGATGAGTTCACCAAGAGAGGGTGTAGAGAGAGAAGAGAAGAGAGCCGCAGGATAGAGCCTTGGAGTCCATCCACACTTAGGGGGTGGGATGTGGATCATGATCTGACAAAGGAGACTGAGAAGAAGCAGTCAGACAGATATAGGTGGAGAACCAGCAGAGAGCTGTGTCATGAAAATCCAAAGAAGAAAAAGCATCCAGGAGACGAGAATGGTTACAAGGTCAGATGCTACAGAGAGCACTCCAGTTTGCATCTACTGCCCTACCTGGTTTCAACTCCATGGAACAAGATGGCCCCATGCCAGATACTTCTGGTGTCTCATCCTCCACCCTTCCCTATCTCCTTTTGTGTGTTGTCTTTCCCTTTTAGACTGTGAGCTCCTTGATGACAAGGACGACTTTCTTTTTATTAATTGTAACCCCAGTGCTTAGTATAGTGCTTGGCATATAGTAGATGCTTAATAAATGTTGGATTGGAGACATCAAGAAGGAGAAAGACTTAGAAGAGACCACCTTAAGAAATAACTGGAGGGAATACTTATTCTGATTAAATCAATAATTTCTTAAAATTATTGCAGTGTACATATTGATAGTATACTGCTAGAATTAATTTTCTGTACTGGAGATTATGCTTAGAACAAGAATCTAATAGCCAGAGGTAGCAAGGAATATTTTCACTCATTTCACTTCTCATTCATTTAGCTTAACAGTCAGCTTTGTCATCTTCTGCAAATGTCATTTTTAACTCAAAGCAGGAGACCACAATTTGCATACTAATATTCCCATAATTACAGCTGAGCCACTTTAATATAGTTCTCAAAGCTCATATTTTTGCAATATAATACATTATAGTTATGGAGTTTATAAGCAAGGCTATGTGTCATTTGCCTTAGGTCAGGACCACATCATCTCCTAATCGTCAAAAAAGCATGATTAAAATTAAATGCAATGGGTGTTAAAACTGAACTTTTAGTACTGTTGGTCCTCAGAGGCACTCCTTACACCATTTGGGCCACCCTTTAGCAATCTGTTTATACTCAAGGCTTTCGCAGTTATTGGGTTAGTTACGGAAACCTTGTCATCAGCATTTTCATTCCTGGCCCTGTCATCCCAAGAGCAATCATTATCAAATTGTTCCAGTTATAAGACTCCATGATTCACATGGCAAACACCAAATAGGAATTTGATTCCCATTTTTCTGGCTCATCTGTACAGAAGCATCATCAGGTGCTCAATCATGAAATCTTTGTCTTCTGTAATTATCTTACCTGAGAAGCAGAAAACACTGCTCTTAATTGTTTTCAGGTCTTATGTATATGTTTATTGGGAAAGAAGGAAGTCCCTTTCCATATGAGTTTTTCATGTCCCAGGAATTTCAGCATCTTTCCATTGAATATAAAATGTTCATTTTCTCACCTAAGGTATGCTATAGTAGCGAATTAAAATATCACTCAGCATGAGCTTTCTCCCATTTTATTAAACCGGGTATTAATGCTGAATTCAAATGGCCTTGGGAAAACACACATTTCAGATTTGTCGTGTATTTAAACCATGTTAGTTACCAATTACCAGATGATGCTGGCGTCTCTTAAAATCTCTTGATCAGACCAAAAACAACAAAGTAAAAAAGCTTGTTATGGTCCTTCTAGGAACTATGAGATAATTTAGTGGAAGTTGTATGAAATTCTCACGAGATCACTTTGCTGTGAGCATTCGGTTGAAAGACAGAGAAACATCATTTGAACGCCTTTCTTCCCTGGTCAGCTTCTTGAGGGAAGTTTGGGTAGTGCAAAGACAAGTTCTATCTCTTCTTCCCCACCTCCCCACAAAAAAACCCCTCCCAAGAGTACAAAAGACCTCATGATATTCCATAGCTATGTTACAGGGAAGTGCTACAACCCAGTAATGTAAATAGAATAGGATATAACTCATATGCACTACACAGTCCTGGAGGCACCCAGGAAGGGAGAGGTGGCTTCTGGTGAGTCAAAGTGCCTGCCGTACACTTTAGAAACATGCTCCCCTGCAGGGGAACCCCAAAGTCCAGTGTCTCTGCAGATCAGATTGAGTCCCAGGGGAGAAAAGGCAGCTGGTTGATGCGTGGGTCATGTGGGTGCCACCCAGTCGGGACTCTTGGGGGCTTTGCACGTGTGCACATCCACCACCTCCAAACAGTCCTGACAGCGCACAGCACAGCACCAATGGAACTTACACTCACATTTGGTCATTCGAGTGACCCGGGATGTGTCGTAGCCCCTTCCGCAGCACATGACCTCACAGCTGTCCATGCCACGGGAGGTCAGGTTGCACACACGACCTGCAGTACCCAGGGAACCTAGAAAGAAGTCACAGAAGCTTCATTACAAAGGGGAGATGGAATTTGCATGATGATAGGAGCGCCGCCTGGGGTTGATGATGCTTGTAAGTGACCTGTAAGGTCCCTTCCGACTCTAAATCTATGATGCTAAGATCATATACCTAATCAGAGACTGAAATGAAGGAGGAAAAGTCATAAAATCAATGCAGGCAATCTTCAGCACTCATGCATTTACTTTTTGTGACTTCAAGCACTTGTATGATTTTATTATTAACCCCATTTTCAATTTTGCACTGGTGTGACACGCACAAGTGTATGGAGTAGATGGTATCCTACTAGGCACTTCTCTGGTCTTATTTATCCTACCATTGCAAAGAGTTCCATGTACAATAATTTTGTTTTCATTATTTGCCTTTAAAACTCAAGTTTTATGTGGCAATTATGCCCCCAAAGTATAGTGCATATCTTTTGGGCTCTAAGCACAATCATGTAAAGTCAGTGATATGGCTTAGTGAGAAAATAAAGGTGTTAGATAAACTTCATGCTGGAATGTCTGCAGCTGCTGGTGGTGTGAGTTTGGGGTTAATGAAGCAACTATTTGTTGCAAAGCACAATGCCCTCACACCACCTTCTGACACAGTGGAAGGTAAGATTAATGCTAAAAAAAAGTTTTAGTTTTAAGAATTTTATTTGTTGTACAGTATTACTATAGATTTCATGTGTTATGAAAAATGAATATTGTCAGAACTCAATGTTTTTTTTATTGAGATGTTAGCACAAAAGGTTACAGAATTCTAGGGAATTACTAGTGAGAAAAAACGTTTTGCATGTTACCAGTTTTATTTTGTGGACTGAATTTTATGGGTTAGTTCATAGTTACTGTGTTAGAAAAAGTGCACATTTTCAGAATTAATGTTTTATTATAAAGTTATAAATTAATGTTTTGTCATGCAGAAAAGTATATTTTCAGCACTTTTTGGTTGTTGTGGGAGCCTAATCCCCTATTTCCCGTAGGTTCAATATAATAACACTTGCATTTTTTACTTTTATGCCATTTTCTAGGAACATTACCCCTGCAAAAGTTCAGGATTGATTATGCCAAAAGGTAGACAAAAGAGAAAACAGGAGCAGCTGTGGAGTCCTGAGCAAACAGAAAAGGGAAAAGAAACCCCAAGGTTTTAATTTTTTCCAAGGTTTTTAAAAATTTTTTTTAATTTAAATACTGTTCCATTACTTCAGAGCTAATACAAACCAAGCACATCTTTCTTCCTTTCTCCTCCCAATGTCCCATCCGATTTCTTTTTCCCTTTTGTTCCATCTCTCCTAGATTAAAAACAATAGACGGACAGGGGACGTGGTCAAAGTAGACCATCTTCATCTTCAACTCTTGTTAATGATGGTTAGAGTTTCCTATGAATCAATCACGGTTTGGAAACCTCAAATTCCTCCCCTGAAGACTCTTCTCTTTCTTTCTAGATCTGCTTGGTCCCAAGGGGAAAGTCAATATGAATGAGAAAGATCTGAGAAATAGAAATCGAGACAGAGTTTCTCTGAGGACATCAGAGGAGAATGCCTTTGATTGTATATACACTCCTTTTTCCCACATTGGAACTTGGAAATGCATGGACAGTCCACAGATATCATTGATGTTATCTACATAGGTAGGAGTCCCTAGGGGATTATTCAACATCGGTGAGTGAAGTTGGCATAAGTACTCAATCACATTAGCAATTTAGAATGTGAAATTCACACGCCTGGTGAATTCATCCACTTTTATTAATAAGGATGATAAATTTTCTAGGAGGCAGTTTGTCCTGAAAAGGGACTCGCGAGAAAGAAAGATAATTCATTTGACTTCCTTTTGAAAAAGTATCTCCACAGGTACCCATTCTCTCACAAGGATATTAAGAGAAAGCAGAGGCAATCCCAGAAGAGCCAAGCTTTTTATTAAAGGAGAAGTATTATGGCATAAAGGATAGGGCATTGAACCAGAAGTCAGGAAGAAATGAGTGTGCAATCCTGCCTCAAACACTTATTGGGCAGGTTGTGTAACCCCTCTGTGCCTCAGTTTCCCTATCTGTAAAATGAGTTGAACTTAATGACCTCTAAGGTCCCTTTCAGCTCTAAATCTATGATCTCATGACTCAGATCAAATCCAGACAAAAAGAAAGCCAATTTGTTTCTAGTTCTTTGGTCTTTCACATATAAGGGATAAATTCCCTCCGGTCAAAGATGGAAGATGTCCTTTTCTCCAGATCTATCTGCCTGATCATTTGATGTTGGGCCATGTCTGCAGTATGTCAAACATCTGGATGAAAAGGGCTACAAGTTTAAAGGTTTCCAAATATCCATAGTTGGTATAATGGAAGACAAATGACTGGATAACAGATAATTTCCTATTTTCATCTAGATTTCTTATCCTAAAGAAGTATTATTTAAGGTTAAAGGTCAGTGAACCACATCTTCATTCTCCTTTCATTTTTCATCTCTTCAGCAATGATTCTCGGGGAATTCCTCCGTGAAGAATCGGCCCTGATCACCCTTTTACCCTCTCTAGTGATATGCCTGAAAAGGTGTCAGTTAAATCTTAGGATCATAGCTGGAAGGGACCTTTTAGACACAACACCCTCATTTTCTAGATGAGGAGACTGAGGCCTAGAGGAATAAAGTGACTTGTCCAGGGTCATACAGCTAGTAAGTGGAAGAACCAGGATTGGAGCCCCAGAGCCTCTGCCTCCAAATCCCTGCATCTTCCATAATACTATGCTGCCTCTCCACATAACTTTGCTCCTCCACCAATGCATCACCAGTGCAAGATGGGGAGCAGAAATAAGGGAAGAGATGGCGGTAGAATCTCCATATCTGATCCATGCATGGTCCTCTTCACTCAACCTAATCCACTTATTTGGGGCTTCCTGGGAAACCCAGGAAGTGTTGACATCTCAGGGTGTGTCTATTACCAGAACAGCAGAATACTCAGGCAAATGTGGACGCTTAGCCCTTTGGATTTTGAAGGTGAGCACTCCTCCTAGATGAAAGCCTCCCCTGGGTGCAAGTAGCAATGGTTATATCAGTGGGCCTATGGGGCTGGTTTGTTTCTTGAAAATTGAATTTTGAGCAGAACCAGGAGAACACTGTACATAGTAACAGCAATATTGTAATGATGGTCAACTATGAAAGGCTTAGCTACTCCGATTAATATAATGATCTACAACAGTTCCAAAGGATTCATGATGAAAAATGCTATCCACCCCCAGAGAGAAAGCTGATGAACTTTGAGTGCAGATTGAAGAATATTTTTTCTACTTTATTTTTCTTCCTTTTTTTGCAACATGGCTAATATAGAAATATATTTTGCATGACCTCACATGTATAATGGGTATTATATTGCTTTTCAACAGCTGGGGGAGGGACAGAAGGGAGGAAGACAATTTAGAACTCAAATTTTAAAAAAAATGAATGCTAAAAAAAAGAAAGTAATTAAGTGGTTTTTTTTTCCCTTCAAGGTTATTCCAAATTAAAGGACCAGCTGTGCTGGTGCTAAAATCGCAGGCATTCAAAGATTGTGTTTATTTTTATACCTACAGGTAGAGAGGAGGAAGGAACTACTTGTTCCTCAAAATAGACTAATTTTTTTCTGAATAGAATGTTCATTTCCTGCTCAATTTATATTTCATGTTAAAGGCTGCCATAACACCTTTTTATGACAAGTGTAAATTTGCTGTTCACTTACACATTCATTCACTAAATTAATCAGGATTTTCAGTGAGGTTCAAAGTTCTGGTATGTTCAGGTGGAATACAATCTATTTGACATTACTGTTCAGGCTTCTATTAATAAGAGTTCCTTTTATATAATAACTTTACTGTTCAATAACATGCTTTCTTCATGACAGCTCTGTGAGGTACAAATAGAATCATAAAACTCCAAAATGAGAAGGGACCTCAGAGGTCCAATTCCTTAGTATGAATTTCCTCTAAAATATCTCTAACTGGAGTGTGCCAGTAAATGTTTAACAACTGGCATGCTAAAAAAAATTCCTTTAATTTGTATTAATGACATTTTTTCCATCACTCCCTTAAGTCTAGACAATCAACAAAATAATGTTGTCGTGATTTGTACGGTGTTTGTTGATTTCTGAGGTGCAAACGTTTTATGATTAAAATTTAACAATAGCCATAAGAGCTGGCTCTAGCCCATTCCTGCCCCTAACCCATAGTCACCCAAACTCTCCTTGGAGATCTCCAATATCTGGAAACCAATTACTTCCTGAGGTAGTTCTATTCCATTTGGGGATAGCTCTAATTGTTCTGAAGTCTTTCCCCATATTGAGTTGAAATATACCTCTATGCAAATCCATCCACAGGTCTTAGTTTTGTTTTCCAGGGCCACTTTCATGGCCATTTTATGGATAAGGAAACTGAGACTCTGAGAAGTTGACTTATGTTATTCAGATACTAGAGCCTGAGTATGAGAACCAATACTCAACTAAATCTCCCAACTCCAAATCCAGTGGTTTTTCCATTATAACAATATGCCTCTCTTGAAAATGTTCATGTTTTAGTGCATACTAAACATGAAAAGCAACTCTGAATCTTGAGTTTACATTTCTGGACCCATTTTACAATCCACCTGCCCTATTAAACCCTATTGGCTTTAAATGAATAAATATTTATACAAATAGCCACACTTTTAGAGATCCTACTTCCTTTTCCGTAAGCTCTTTTCTGATGTGGGAGCAGGAAGGTGGCACAGTGAATAGAGTACCAGACCTTAAGTAAGGAAGACCTGAGTTCAAATCTAGGCTCATTCACTTACTAGCTATGTGACCTCAGTTTTCTCATCTTTAAAATAGGGATAGTAATAGCACCTACCTCTCAGGGCTGTTGTGAAGATCAATTGAGATTATATTTGTAAAGCACTTAGCACAGTGGCTGGCAAATACTAGGCACTATATAAATGTAAACTATCATTAATATCACCATCATCATTGTCATCATCATCATTCTATAACTCAAGTCATTGGTTGAGGGGAGGACAAAACAAACTGTTTCATCACTAAAACAAAGCTTTACACCTTATCACCAACATTTCGTTTAACTGTCTTATTTGAGTGATTTGAAATCTAATGGGGAACAGTTCTTAGACAGATTTGGGTCAGCTCTTCTGTGTAAGTTGGATAACTCCTAAGACAGCAAGTGCTATTAGAAATGCAAACATCTGATCTGGAATCTGTTGAATACAGGAAGCTTGGACTCAGTGCCCTCCTCAGCATGATCAGAATCTTGATGGAGAGAACGATAGTTAAATGCAACAAGAGCTAACAAGATCTTGATTCAGAGGTAGTTAAAGTTAGTAAAGTTAGTAACTCCCACAGTAGGATTCTCAAAGAGCTGAATGCAGTGGCAACCAGCTGGTAAACACAGGTAGTCTGAACACTCTGTCCTCTGCAGAACACAGATGAAGAATACCATGAGGGCCCAGAAGAGAGATTAGAAGACTTCTTTATGGCTGAGATTCCCTCATGCAAACCTATAGGCAGAGGGGGAAGCCAACTAGAACATCTACTGCGCCAGCGTGAGACGTTAGCAGCAGGAAGGAACACTTTCAAACCTGATCTCCAAATGAGTAATGCTGATGAGGATGAAGTTGTCTCTGAAACAGGAGAGGGAAGGTATAGAGAGACACAATGACGTTCCTCACCTAGGCCATATAAAGATTAAGTTCAGGGCAGCTAGGTGGTGCAGCGGATAGAGCACCAGCCCTGGAGTCAGGAGAACCTGAGTTCAAATCTGGCCTCAGACACTTGACACTTACTAGCCGTGTGGCCCTGGGTGAGTCACTTAATCCTGAGTGCCTCACCCAAAAAAGAAAAAAAGTTTAAATTGGCTTAGTCCAAGGGCCCTGGAACTGAGACCTAATTAGATCTAAAGATGGAATAGAGGATGGATGATCAGTGCAGACATTTGCTATCATGTTATCTGTGTGAAGAGCTGTCTTGCTATTATACAAGGGATAGTATTCCACAAGCATGACCCTCATGCTTCTCCTGCTTCCCTTTTAGAGATATGCTGGTTATAAACTCTTATTATCTATGTCCACCTCTGTAAAGTTCAACTACATCAATGCCCTTCCAAGAGTCTAAGAGCCACCAGAAAGGTACTATAAAACAGTATGTTGTAGTGAAAAGAACACTGAAAACAGTAGGTGCTTAATAAATGTTTATTGTCTGACTAGAATTGAGACTTGCCTGATATTAATTCCTTGACCATGAACAAGTAACTTAACCTCTCTGAGCTTCAGATTCATCTTCTGTAAAGTAAGGATAATAATCCTTGTGCTACCTATATTACAGGGTTTTTTTGAGGAAAGCACTACCCCATAACCTCTTGTGTTTCTTGTCTGGGCCCGTGTTTTCCAAAGCTAGCAAATCTTATTTCTCTGACTAGAATGTTATATTCCTCAATCATGCTGTCTAGGAAATTAAAAATCCTTCCTGCCCACCTCAATACAGGGGGTTACATTTCAGGAACATTGTCCTTGAACTCCTCACTCAGGCTGTGTGTAAGCACACATTGACCACTACCATGTGCTTCTGCTGTGAGTCACCATTACTGTTCAGAGGGAGGGAGACAATTTCTCCCGCCATTCACCCTGGCTGCATTCCAAAAGGAAGAAGTTACATGGGAAAAGGCTGAGAGTAAGTCCTGGAGAGTAAATGTCTGGGAGGATTTGGTCAGATTGTTTTTATGGGCCATGAAGAAGGCAGTCAATTAATCATTAAAGGCTCTAAGTGTGTTACCAGCAAAGCACTAGTGGGCATGCCCATATTTCTATTGAAAGGTGCCTGTCAGTTGCCTCCAAACAATGGCCCATGCTCTGTAATCTCATCAGGTTGATTGAGTGGCTCCCCTGACCTACCCCATACACAATATTAAAGAATTTTTTGTGAGCCTTAGAAAGGCAAGCTAAAAGTCGGCATGGTTACATCAAAAACAAGTCCTGCCAGATCCATCTCTTATTTGACAGTTACTAAACTGGTAGATAAGGGGCATGAATAGCATTTCTGGATTTCACCAAGGCACGTGAAAAAAAGTCTCTCATGCTATTCTTTTGGACAAGATGTCATGTGTGGAGATGACACAAAGCTGGAGGGGAGGGAAATAGCCAATATGGTCAATGACAGTTATGATGAAAAATAACTTAACAGGGTAGAACAGGGGTGGGGAACGTGTGGTCCCGAGGCCATGTGTGGCCCTCTAAGTTCTCAGGTGTGGCCCTTTGACTTGAGGACACGGCCATATGTGGCCTCACGATCGCAGGTTCCTCACCCCTGGACTAGAACAATAGATTGGATCTAATAAGATGAAATTTGGTAGAGTAAAATGTAAGGTCCATTTTGTTGTTGTTGTTCAGTCATTTTTAGTCATGTCCAGTCCTTCATGATCCCATTTGGGGATCATTTTACAGATGAGGAAACTAGGGCAAACAGGGTTAAGTGACTTCTCCAGGGTCACACAGCTAGTAAGTGTCTGAGGCCAGATATGAACTCAGAAACGAACATTCCCGACTCCAGGGACTTTATCTTGCTTCTCTATTTGTATTCCCAAAACTTAGCACAGTGCTTGGCACATAGCAAGTGCTTAATAAATGCTTTTCCACTCCATTCTATTACAATTTCATTGCTCTTTTGTATAGCATTAATTATTAGGAAAGGTTTCCTTATGTAGAACCAAATCTACTTTTCTGCAACTTTGACAGGTTGCTTCTAGCTCTGTCCTCTGGGTCTAAGTAGTTCAAGGTCTAATCCTTTTGCCACATGACAGCCCTTAAAAATACTTGAAGCCAGCTCTCCTGTCTCTTTCCTTCTCCCTTTCTCCAATCTTTTGCTGGTTAAATATCCTCCTGGCCTCAACTGACCCTCATAGAAAAATGGTTCCCATATTCCTTACCATCCTGATTACCTTCTTCTGGATATGCACTAGCATGTCAATATTTCTGGTTTTGCTTTTAAATATGGCATTGAATGCGACATACTCTGTGTGTGGTCTGACCAGCCCCTACTTTCAAACAGCTCATATTCTAATTGGGGAGAAACATATGTGGCATACAGGGCTACTTTGAAAGGTAGTAAGTTCCCTGTCATTGGAGATCTTTCAAGTAAATGAAATGGTTCTTTAACTGGGGACCATGAACTTTTAAAAAATATTTTGATAATTCTATTTCAATATCATTGGTTTCTTGTAATCCTTTTTATATTGTTTTATGCATTTAAAAATAATGCTGACCAGGAGAACGTTGTACACAGTAACAGTCACATTGTGCGATGACTAATGTTGATAGACTCAGCCCTTCTCAACAATGCAAGGATCTAAGACATCTCCAAAGGCCTCATGATGGAAAATGCTCTCCACATCCAAAGAAAGAACTATGGAGTTTGAATGCAGATCAAAGCATACCATTTGCTATTTTTTTTCTTCAAAAAAATAATTCTGAGAAGAGATTGCTACGTTTCACCAAACTGCAGAAGCAGTTCCATCTGTAAGATTTTAGGCTGGATGACCACTTGTCAGAGATTTTTATGGGGGGAATTTTCTGCTCCGGCACAGGTTTGGCAAGATGGTGGTCTCTGAGGATTCTGTGATTCTATAGCTGGGGGCTATTGCCTAAACTCAAACGTGCTTCAGAAGATGAAGGTTTGCCAGTGCTGGGCACAAGGAAAATAATGTTCCACATGCTTGAAAAGTTTGCAAAATATTTTGAGCAACTACAGTAGCATTAGAATAAGTGGATGACCTCCCAGGGTGGCAATGCTATCTAAAGGCAGAAATTCTGATAGGTTTCTTTTAAAATCAGCCTCAATACTCTGTAGTCTCATTTTGACCTTTCTTCATCTATTGGAGTCTTTAGGATTATCTTTTTTCTTTCTTCACATGACTGACAGGGCTGTGGAATGAATGAATGAAATGAATGGAACGCAATAATCTAAGACTTTCTTTTCCTTTTACATGAAGGGGGGAAGTTAGGGGTCTATTTACTTGTGGAAATAAGATAAGTGTTGAAAAGGTGGCATATCCTCCATCTTATAATTTTCTGCTTAAGCTAGGTCTCCACCAGGGTCAAGGAGAGAATGGCTCTGGTGGGAGCCACTGTGCTGAGGGATAAATTGTGAGATGGTAAAAAGCTATGTAATGGAAAAAGTGCCGAATATGGAGGCACAGAGCGTGGGTTCAAATACTGGGTTTGCTCTTGACTATGTATGTGACATTGGCAACATGCTTTACTATCTTTGGCTCGATTTTTTAAATCTGAAAAAGAAAGAAGCAGGAGTGAGATGATGAGACTTCCTCAGCACTCTGTTCTGGTCAGACCACAAATGAAATACAGTTTAGTTCTAAATATCACATATAAGGAAGGATATTGAAAAGTTAGAGCATCAGTCCTCAAACATTTTGGTCTCAGGACTCCTTTACGCTCTTAAAAATTCTCGAGGACACCCCCTGCCAAAGATCTTTTGTCTATGTGGGTTATATCTACCAATATATAATGCATTAGAAATTAAAATGTTTTAGTGTGATTATGAAATAGCTCTGACCTCATGGACACCTTGTAATGGCCTTAGTTACTCCACAGGATTTCATACAATATTTTAGTATTTCAGTTAAGTACTTATAATACTTTAAGACCTGCAGAGCTAGAGTGTCCAGAGAAGGGAAACCAAGATTATGAAGGGTCTCATGTTGGTGCAATATGAGGATTGGCTGAAAGAATTGGGTGGGAATTAGTCTGGAGAAACCTTTAAAAATTATTGGACTCAAAATTTCATAAGGCAAGGGAGGTCCTGGTGATAAGTATCCTCTATTGATAAGGATGTGTTCTTTCCTTGCAGTTTATAGTCTTATAAAGTTGCCTGGGACATTGAGAGAGGTTTAGTGGATTGTCCAGGGTCACAGTATGTCAGAGGTGGGACCCAGGTGTTCTAATCTTTTAGGCTAGTGCTCTATCCACTATGGCACACTGCCTCTTGGAGAAAGCTTGTGGAGACATATTTTCTAGCTTCCAGTATTTGAAGGGCTGTCATATGGAAGAAGAATTCAGCATCTTCTCTTTGGCCTCAGAGAGCAGAATGCGGAGCAATAGGTGTCAGCTGCAGAGCAGCAAATTTAGGTTTGGTAGAAGGAAAAACGTCCTAGTAATTCGAGTCTTCCAAAAGATCTGCTTCAGGAGGTGGCCGGTTCCCCCTCACATACACTTGAGGGCTTCAAGCAAAGGTTGGATAACTAGTTTTGGGTGGATTATAGCCAGGATTGCTGTTCAGATACCCATTTAACTGGATGGCCACTGGGAATCTTTTCAATTCTGAAATTCTGTGAAGCTATCATCCTTGTTAGAGTTATGAGCGTAAAAGACCAAAGCGTCTGATCATAGCCCAAGAACCGTTGAAATTAAGTAGTGTTGATCCCTATAAAACGATGCGCTCCCCAACATAGACTAACTTTTATAAGCCAGAAGTTTATTGATTTATACCAGGCTATTTTAAAATAAAACAAGTTAGAAAAACAAAATAAAAATAAAAGAAAATAAAGAGGGAGTGGGACTTGACCAGAGAGGCACATATCTTTGATCCAATTAACCATATCTACTTTTTCTCAGTCTCAAGTAAGATTAAGAGGGTTGAATAAAAAGTTATTTTATGTTATAAATTATAACTTGGACAATATCATATTATATTTGGTTTGAGATTCACCCTATCCACTTATTTTGACAGATGAATAGCTCCCCATTCTGACACATATAACAGCTCACACAACCACACAGTGAAAAGAAATCAAAGTAATTCAATTTTTATTAGGGTCCAATTAGTCCAACCATCTGTCCCTCCTTTGGTAATAAAAATGAAGAGGGAAGTTTACAGGGAAGGAAAAAAGAACTAAGAGATAATTTTCCCTCCCCCTCTCCAACTGATAAAAGAATATAGTCAGGTTTCCCCAAGTAAAACATTTCTGTCTCCACTTCTATGCGTGTTTCTGACAGCAGAGAAGGACCAGAGGCCTTCAGCTAACAGTTCCCAGATTCACACCTCAGAGAACCAGTTTTAGGGCTCTTCCCCTGGAAGGACCTTGTCTTTGGAAATTCCTGCCACTCCCTACTGACAGAGGCCTATTATATTGACCTTATAGGTCATACTTCAAGATCCATTTAAGCCAGTCATCCAATGGGCATTTAATTGTCCTGTCTATTTTGGTGGTTTATCAGCGATACTTCCAGTTAACTTAAATATTGTCATTAATGACACAAGCTTATTAATTGAATGGGAAAAAGCCAAAGATAAATGAATAGAGATCCTCACTCTCATACTTCCTTTGCTCAGTTCCAGCTTACAACATCCACTTTAGAACTCAAACCAGCTAGAAAAACCAAAGTTTCAGCTTAACAGAAAGCATTTTTATTTCACATACTCATATTTTAGAGACAGGTTTAGAGGGTAAGACATGTTATGTCAAATTGACCTACATTATGAAGAATTCAAAAGATCTTATTTTATTTCCTACAACACCAATACCATTTAAAAAAACACAACAAACAAGCAAGAGGTCATGATACCAACTCAGAACTGTTGAAATTAAGCAATTTTATAAGGAAATAAATTATCCCTTACTAGGGACATAAAGACAAAAATGAAACTGTTGTTGGCCTCAAGGAACTTCCATTCTTTGGGAAAGTTGGGTGGTGAGGATATGTAAACAGATGAAATACAGGATTTTCTGAGGAAGAAGGAGGGGCAGGGATAAGGAAAGGCTTTGTATTAAGAGGACCTCTGAAGAAATTCCTAGAGGTGAAGGTGAGGAGGGAGGGCATTCCAAAACTGGGGGATGGCCTAGGAAAAAGTATTGTGATGGGAGAGGGGCATGGTAGTTCAGTTCATATGTATGATCAGGAACAATATGGTGGTGCTAGGTTGTGCAAGTTTTAAGTAGGGAGTTTATATTTTATCCTAGAGGCAATGTTGTAGATGATTTTTTTTTTGGGCCAGAGAATGATATGGTCAGAATTATTTTTTCAAGAATACTAATTTTGCAGCTTGTAAAGGATGAACTGGAGGGGGAAATGACTACAGGTAGGAAGTCAGATTAGGAGGCTATTGCAATAGTCAAGGCAAGAGGTGGTAAAAGTCTCAACTCCCTTGCCTGGATTTCAAGGCTCTCCATACTCTGGCTCCACCCACTCCATCCAATCTTCTTCCTCACTACTTCCCAACAGACTCACTCCATACTGGTCAAGTTGATCTTTTCGTTATCAGATGAATTCATTACGTTCATCCTTGCTTTCATGTCTCTGCTTGTATTCTTTTTTTTTTTTTTTAAGGCAATTGAGTTTAAGTGACTTGCCCAGGGTCACACAGCTAGTAAGTGTCAAGTGTTTGGTCTGAGGCCAGATCTGAACTCAGGTTTTCCTGAATCCAGGACCGGTGTTCTATCCACTGCACCACCTAGCTGTCCCCTCTGCTTGTATTCTTACACTTGACTGGAATGCCCTCCCTTCTCCTGTACTTCTATTCAAACTCTATTTATATGTGCTCTTCAAGGCCTAATTTAAGTCCCATTTCATCCATGAAGTCCTTTCTGACTAATCTATGATTCAACCTTCCTCTCTTCTGAATCTTCTGAAAGATTAGGTTGAAGAGCACAGGAATGCTTAGTCTGGATAAGAGAAGTCCTATGGGGCACATGGACATTTTTTTTGGCTAGGTAATGGGGTTAAGTGACTTGCCCAGGTCACACAGCTAGTAAGTGTTATGTGTCTGAGGCCGGATTTGAACTCAGGTCTTCCTGAATCCAGGACCGTTGCTCTATCCGCTGCGCCGCTTAGCTGCCCCGCACCTGGACATTTTTAAAGGGTGGTCATGTGAAGAAAAATTAGACTTATTCTGATTAACCTCAGATGGGAGAACTAGGCCCAAGGGATGGAAGTTACAAGGAGGCAAACTGTGGTGTAACCTAAGGAGAAATTGCTGGACATGGGAGTACACACCTATAATCCTCACTACTGGGGCAGTCTGAGGCTGGTGAATTTTTCTGATTTCAGGAGTTCTGAGATTCAGTAGGGCAGAAGTCAATCAGGTTTTTGCGCTACATTCAGCACCAGTACGGTGATTCCCTGAGACTGAGAAGACACTAGGCTGTTTAAGAAGGGATGATGATGATAATAATAATAACTAGCATTTATATAGAGTTTTAAGGTTTTCTGAGTGCTTCACATGTTAACTCATTCAAGTTAGGTAAATGCTCTTGTTATTCCCCTTTTACATATGGAGAAACTGAGGCACAAAGAAGTTAAGTGATTAGCCCAGGGTGGCACAGGTAGTAAGTGTCTGAGGCAGGATTCAGACTAAGATCTTCCTGACTCCAAGCCATGGACTTTATCCACAGGACCACCTTTCCAGGCCAGTCAGAAATAGAGTAGGTCAAAGCTCCCCTGCTGATCAGCAGTGAGATTGGGATGTAGCAGATAGCGGGAAAGTGGCAGAACTTCCAGTCTAGGAGAGACTCAGCATAAACAAAAGTTTTAATAAAAACTTTCACATATATATGTATATATATGTATGTGTGTGTGTGCGTGTATGTGTGTGTATGTATGTAAACATAAATAAGTATGAATTTCCTAACATTTAGAGCTATCCAAATATAAAGAAGTGGCTGCCTTTAAAAGTAGTAAATTCCTCATTATTTTAGCTTTTTAGTCAGAGGAGAGTTGCCTGATTTTCAGCGATATTATAGAGAGATACATATTTCAGGTAAAGTTAGACTAAATGACTTCTCAGGTCCCTTCCAACTCTTAAGATATTATGATTTCATGAACCATATGATTTGGTGCTGAATCTCTCCTTGCTCTTGCCGTTGGTTCATGTGTGTATCTCATTAAGCTCCCATGTAGAAATCAATTCACTGAAACTTCTTTCTCCAAAGTTGCCAGTGATCTCATAATTGCCCAAACCAATGACCTCATTCTCCTTGACCTTTGTGCAGCCTTTAACACTGCCATCACACTATCTTCCTCCATGCTCTCATCTCTCTAGGTTTTTGGAATGCCACTCACCCCTGGTTCTTTTCCTACCTATCAGACTGTTCTTTCTCCATCTCCTTTCTTGGGTCCTCATCCAAGTCGTGCCCACTAATCTTGGGTGTCCCACAGGTCTCAGTCCTTGGGCATCTTCTCTTCTCCCTCCTATACTTCTTCACTTGGTGATTTCATCAGCTCACATGGATTTAATCGTTATCACTACTCCAATGACTCTCCAATTTACTTATCCTATCCTAACCTCTCTGCTGACCTCCAGTCTCACATGGCCAACTACCTTTCTGATATCTTGGACTGGCTGCCCAATAGACATCTTAAATTCAACATGTCTAACACTGAACTCATTTCCTTCCCCCTAAATTATCCTCCCTTCCAAATTACTCTGTTACTGCTGGGGGTACCGCCATCCTCCCCGTCCCCTAGATTCTCAACTTAACTGTCATCTTCTACTCCTCACCTTCTCAGCCCCCTCATTCCATACCCAATTTCACCTTTGCAAAATCTCTTGAATATACCCTCTTTTCTCTTCTGACACTGCCAGCACCCTGGTGCAGGCCCTCATCATCTCACACCTGAATTATTACAATAACCTGTTAGTGGGTCTGCCTGCCTCAAGTCTTCTCCAATTCATTCTCCATTTAGTCACCAAAGAGATTTTCCTAAAGGTCTGACCATGTCACTCCTCTCCCCTAACCCCAACTCCCCTCAATATATTTCAGCGGCTCCCTATCACTTCCAGGATCATATAGAAAATCATCTGGTCATAACTAATACTACCCTACCTTTCCAGTCTTCTTACACCTTATTCCCCACCACACTGGCCTCCTTGCTGATCCACACTCTATCTTTTGGCTCTGGGCATTTTCTCTGGCTATCACCCTTGCCTGGAATGCTTTCCCTCCCTATCTCCACATCCTGACTTTCTTCAGGTCCCAATGAAAAGCCCACCTGCTAGAGGGAGCCTTTCCCAACTCCTCTTAATTCTCTTGCTTTTCTTCTCTTATTTCCTATTTATTCTGTACATCACTTACCTGTACTTATTTGTTTGTGTATTGTCTCCTCCGCTAGACTGTGATCTATTTGCTATGTAAATACTACCTATGATTGTTGCTGCTGTTGTCATCTCAGGCACCATTGGACATGAAGGGGAATTTTTATTCTCTTAGTGATTTTAAAAATATTCAAGGGCAAGATAATGGTGAGAAATTGTGGTAGCTCTTATAAATCACCATATAGAGATCTTACATTTATTAATCAGTTGCCTCAATTTACTTTATGATTTACACCTTTATGTAATATAGCCTTCTGAGGACAACAGAGGGTTGGAGGAGAGAGATAGCTTGATGCAGTGGAAAGAACACTTGAACTAAGGAACTCATTTCTAGCCCTGGATCTTCTACTAACTTAGCTGTGTGACCTTAGGCAAGACATTTTGCTCTTCTGAGCTTCAATTTCTTCATTTTAAAAATGGAAATGAGAACGTCTAACGCTGTCAGTGAGGATAAATAATTACTGTTGTCCTACAGAATTACAGTTACAGTACCACAAACAATCTACAGCTAACTACATCTATTATGTTGTAAGCATGATCTAACACGTCCAAATATTTGGTTAGGAGAATGCCAATGCAGCTGGCTAGAACTTGAGAGCTGGAAGAAGAGAGACTTGGGATCTGTCTAGTCCTGGTTCTACCGCTTATTAGCCTTGTGGCCTTGTATGAGTTCCTCTGAGCCTCAGTTTCCCCATCCTTAAAATCTGGATAATCTGCCTTTGTTATGTCACAAAGCAGTTGTGAAGATCACATGAAACAACCCAACAAAAGCCTGGAAAACTACAAGACACTTAACAATTGCAAGGTGATATTATTATTATTTTTTAAATATATATTACACCTGCAGACCCTGCCTCCCTCCTGGCTTTTCTGCCTAGTGGCTTCCTGAAAATCGTTCCTCAGACCTCAGCTCATTAGGAAAGATCACAGAAATTTGGAATGAGAAGATCTGAGTGCTTACTATTGCTGCTATAAATCTTGTAACTTACTACCTTGACCTTAGGCCAATCATTTAATCTCTCTCTCTTTCTCTTTTTTTTTTTTTTTTTTTTTGCTTTTTTGGCAAGGCTATCAGGGTTGAGTGACTTGCCCAGGGTCACACAGCTAGTAAGTGTTAAGTGTCTGAGGTTGGATTTGAACTCAGGTTCTCCTGACTCCAAGGCCTATTCACTGTGCCACCTAGCTGCCCCAAATAGATTGATTTTTTTTTTTTGGTGAGGCAATCGAGGTCAAGTGACTTGCCCAGGGTCACACAGCTAGTAAGTGTCAAGTGTCTGAGGTCAGATTTGAACTCAGGTCCTCCTAACTCCAAGGCCAGAGCTCTATCCACTGTGCCATCTAGCTGCCCCCATTTAACCTCTCTTGATCCCTATTTCTCCCTCTATAAAATCAAGGGTTGGACTTGAAGATTTCAGGTCCTTTCCAGGTAGCTCTAAATCCTATGACTAGTCTTTTGAGGTAGGGAGAGGCCAGTTATTCTTCCCATTTCTCTGAGGACAAAGCAGAAGGAAGTCTCCTGTGATGGAGCACAGAATGGAACTCAAAGGTCCCAAGGAACCTTATCTTTTCTCTTCATTGAAGGTACCCACCTTCCCTGCCTTTCTCCCTTGCCTCGGTCGCTTGATCCTGTCACATAACTCTTGGATGAGATAAGTAAACTATTGATTCTGATCAGATAGAAACCTACCTGGCTTTGCCATTTGCCCTGTCACAGCCTCCTAAAGTCTTCCAGGCCTTGTCATCTATCCTTCCTCTATGCTCTGTAGATCGCCACCACTGTCACCCAACCTACTGTTATAACCTAAGGACCCCTGACCTTACTGTCCATCCCAATACTGCATCCTTAGAATCTGGGGCCTTTCCATGTGCCCTGAAGTGCAATTTTCTTTTATGTGGTATCTTCTCTAATTAGATTGTAAGCTCCTTGAGAGCAGGAACTATCTAGGTTTTTTTGTATATATATTTTTATTCCCAGAAGTTAGTACAATGATTGGTATAGAGTGAATTCTGATTAAATTATTTTTCATCCATCCATCCATCCATCCATTCATCACAGGTGTTGGGAAAGTTCATTGTAACTTAAGTCTAACCAAATGATTATAAATCAGTAGTGTGTGTGTGTGTGTGTGTGTGTGTGTGTGTATGTTGGCAGCTAGGTGGTACAGCCAATAGAATGACAGGCCTTGAGTCAGGAACACCTGAGTTCAAATCTGGCTTCAAATGCTTACTAGCTGTGTGAAGTCACTTAACCTTGTTTGCCTGAGTTTCCTCATCTGTAAAATGAGCTGGAGAAGGAAATGGCAAACCATGCCAGTATCTTGCCAAGAAAACCCCAGATGGGGTCATGAAGAGGTAGACATGACAAAATGTCTGAACAAAATAAGTATGTATGTATATGCACATGCATGTGCATGGGTATGTATATTGTACAGACATGTATGTTTACATGTGTGTGTATTTATACATATATTATTATGTATCTTTGTAAATTTGCCTATTTTTAATCTTTTCTCTTCTGTCTTTAAATTTTATTTTAATTTTCCACACAGGTGAAAATGATCTTTCCCTTCTCCATTTCTCATAGGACTTTTCTGTCACCTCTCTTACACACTTCTCTCATTCTTCCTCAAATCACAGGTATTTGCATAGATGTCATTCTTCCCTCTCAGAAATTCCTTGGGAGCAAGGTCTGTGTTCTACCTATCTTTTGAGTCCCCAGTTCCTGGTATAATTAATTACCTTGCACACAAGGCACTGAAGAAGTTTTTTCTAGATGAACTACAAACATTTGCCCAAGGCAGCCAGTTTAGAATACTATTCCATGAGTACTGGGATTGGGATCAGGTTTCCATGGGTTGTGAACCCAGTTTACTGAGTGTGATCCATGTGTAACAAATCTGATATCTGATAGCTCACATCCCACATCACAGTCAGGCAGCTGCCAGCCAGGTATCACTCTTTCAACAGGGAACAAGTTAAACAACTGTTCCTCTCAATTTCTCTCTTGAACTTGACTGGAGAAAAGGTTGCTCTGTTCGCTCCCTGGAGTTGGAAAGGAGACCTCAGAGTGACCCTGGTCTCAGGGCAGCACTCTGACATTATGAACTGCTGAAAGTGGCCTGTGATTAGGTGCAGACCTCTTCTTAGGAGGCCAGAGAAGCATTCCTCCAGTTGGAGATGAACCTATCTCTAACTTGAAAGGTTTCCCCTGATTTCCAGATGTCTGGTGCAATAACCACAGAAGATAACGGCAGAGCCTACAGAATAACTGTCCCAGAAAATCCAATTTTCAAGATCTAACCTGCAATTTGATGAAGCCGCTGGTCTGCAAAATGTCACATGGACAGCAACATTGTGGAGTTGTACTCTTAAGATCTGAGCCATGAGAGGGAATATTTATAGATGAGACATCCCAGCTTTAATTCAACTGAAGAAGAAATATGGGACAATAGTGGAAAGAGTGGTTGGTTGGGCCTTGGAAGACCCTGGTTTGAATTTGAGGACTTTGGGCCTCAGTTTCCTTATCTGTAAAATAAGGAAATTTGATTAGATGACCTCTAAGATCCTTTCTAATTCTCTCCTCAGATACATGTGTATATGTAATAAATTACATATGTATAATACACAGTATATACATACACACATACACGCATATATACATACATACACATGAATTATATCCTGGGCAATCATTTTGACTTTTGCCTTGCCACTGGACTTCAATGACTCTGAAACAGAGTCACAAATTAGTCAATACATCACCTAGTGATGTCATTGATCCTCTTTGGAAACAAAGGTTGAAGAGTCACTACCCTGTTTACATAGGTAAGTATACACAAATATATACATATATATATATAGTATATATATACACACACACAAATTAACACATACATATAATGTGTCTCACCTTGTAACTTCTATCACACTTCATGTTTTCAGTTTGCCATTTCTTGATATGACAAGGTGTACCAAGATAGCTATTCCTTGGAATTTTTTTTTAAGGGACTGTTGGGATTTGAAGGTAGTATGATAAGGAAAGAGAAGGGTAAAAAGATTTGTGAACTGTTGGTTCTAAGAGTGATCCTAATCAAATTATGAAATTACTGACGTTTGCTTTCAATGACTTCTCCTCCATCTCTTTTTCTGCTTCTTTACACCTTCAGAGAGGGGTCCCTTGAGGTCCCACATCCTCACACTGTCATCAGACAGTTCAGACCTCTGCCTCCCCCACTCCTGAGCCTCCCCAGGCAGTCTGCCCTACTAGACAGTTCCTTATCTCCTCCCTCCTTCTCCTAACAGAACTCATTTCTGGTGTCTCTGGTCTCATTCCCACGGGGCCTTGTTGTCTGGTTTACTAAACTCAGTTAAAATAATTGAAGTTAAGGTTCTAATGTTCAATAATAGCCTTAATGTGTTGCCTCTTCAGAGATTAATTATAGAGATTAAATTATAGGAAAATTTGAGTTTTAATGCTTTCTTAATCAATGGTTGCTTTTAGGCCCACTAAAACTTACATTTACATTTTAAAAGGGGTCTTCTGGAGCCTTATTGCAAAGGAATGTGGTAGCCAAGCTACTTGTGGTTGTGGAAGGAAAGAGTTAGGACATTTGGGTTATGTCTCCATTCAACACACACATCTCTAAACAAAATACTCAAGCAAATTCAGTTGGTTATTTTTTTTTTAAAATACATTGGTATTTAAAATGGTTACTGACCATCTAGATTGCATTCAGCAAAGTACTTAGAGAATGACCAGTTTAACAAAATTGAGCTTTCCCTCAACAACAAAAAAGAAAAAAAAACCAGTTCCTGTGTTCATATAACATTAAGGCCAAGTTATTATGAAACTAGATGAGGGAACTAAAATGAGAAATCATATATTATTTGATTTAAAATTTACTGTAATCCATTGACTTTCTCAGAGTCCAGGTATCTGTGGTTAGTAACCCAATTTCAACATCTGGTAGTCCCATTTACAAGAAAATAAGTTCTTCTTGGTGTGATGTGATATTCTCTTGCCGGTCAGAGATTCTATTAATGATTTATATACCTTATGGAAAAAACATCTCCTATTTGGCACGTTCATTACATAAAAGGAGGTGGGCTGGTTGTGTGACAAGACTGAAGGACAGCAAATAGATGGTCAACCCATGGACCAGAGGAAGGCATCCAGCACGTGGGGTAGACTCACTGTAGGTATTTCAGGAGAGGTACCAACAACTATTAGTTATACAGGATGATAAGAAGGCATGCCTGAGGATTGTGATCTATTTGGTGTAGAAAGCATTCCCAGAGATGATATCAGGAATATGTCAGAGTTCAAAGAGAAAAATATAAACGAGTTATTGTGGAAGGGTGGATACAGCATGGATTTGGAATCAGAAGACCTGGGTTTGGTCCTAGAGACATTACTTTTCCTTTCTGGGCCTCTGGGCCTCAGTTTACCCATCTATAAAATGGAAGTTTTGAAGTGAGAGGTCCTTTAGCTCCCTTTCTAGCTCTACATTCCATGATACTGTGAATTTAGAGTAATGACAGTCTTTGGCTAGGTCAGCTGGTAGTAGATTGGACTTTTACCTGACTTAACTAAGAACATTCTAGGAAGTAGGGATTTCTACTGGTCAAAGTCCTTTTGCCCTTAAGCCTCTGTCCAGGGTCAAATGGGGAGAGGTCAGCGCTTCAGCAGCCAGATCTTGGAAAAGTTTTTACAGCAGGAATCTCATTACCCACAGATGATGGTAAAAGCATAATACTAAAATGAACATTTTGGTTAACTGCTTTATCCATGATTGCATCCGCTCTGGGTCATAAGGATCTGTCATGGTCATTATAATTTATATATAATATAGTTTAAATTTAAAATATTATTATTTAAAATAATTTATATATTATAATTTAAAATTGTAATTTAATTATAATTTAATATATAATTTATTATAATTTAAAATAAAAGTAATGTCTTCCCAATAGAATACAGTTTGAATAAAAAAATTGTTTGTCATTCTTGTGGTTTCGAAAAGGCAAAACTAAAAGGGTAGTAACACCTTTTTAAGATATAGTTGGGATGGGTTTTTTTTGGGGGGAGGGGGGAATTAGCTCTGTGATTTCATCAGTGTAAAAAGCTCTAGTGAGCTATCTACCTACCTATGAATGCAAGTTGGCACCTTCTCTGCAATTTATAGTCTTAGCTAATAATAGCAAATGCTTATACGGCATTTTGTGGCTTGCAAATCACTTTGCAAGTATCTCATTTCATCCTCACAATAATACTGGGAGATAGGTGCTACTATTATCACCATTTTACAGATAAGGAAACAGAGGCACAGAGAGGTTAAGTGACTTACTCAGGATCACACAGATAGTAAATGTCTGAGACTGGATTTGAACTCATGATTTCCTGACTCCAAGTCCCAAAGCTCCTAGAATACTGAGAAAATAAGTGATTTTTCCAGGAAAGTGTACAATTTTAATAAGCGAAGTATCCTTTACACAACCCTCATGCTACTTCCTACCTACAGGCCATCCTATCTTTTTGCTCATTCTGGCAAATGCCATTGTATAGCAGAAACAGGACTTAAGTCTAGGTCTTCTCTACTCCAAGGCCAACTCTCTACCCATTATGTAGTTCAGTCTCTTGTTGTATGTATATTCCAAGCAACTGAATGGGGCTGCTAGGTGGCACCATAGAGCACAGAGTGTAGGGCCTGGAGTCAGGAAAACCCATCTTCATGAGTTCACATCTGGCCTTAGACACTTAACTAGTTGTGTGACCCTGGGCAAGTCATTTACCTCTGTTTCCCTCAGTTTCCTCATCTGTAAAATGGACTGGAGAAGGAAATGGCAAACCACTCCAGTATCTTTGCCAAGAAAACCTCAAATGGGGTCACAAAGAGTCAAATGTGACTGAAAAAAATGACTGAACAACAACAAAATCTTTTAGGAACTCTGACAGACACCTACAGTATGCCTAGCTACGTCAAACACTAACCAGACATAGCTGAAACAATTACATTCAAATTCAATTCTTTTAATAAGGTCGTGTCAGCTACGGTTATAACTGAGATAAGGCAGAGCAGAGTTAAAATAGTAAAGAAATCACTGTCTCTTCTTAGAAAGTCAGTGAATACAGTTGTGTGCCACGCTGTTTACCACCAGGCAACAGAAGCAGCCTGGGGTGGTAGAAAGGGAGGAGTCTTGAATTTCAGCCCTGTCTTCACTACTCACTGGCCCTGGTAGCGTTGGACGGGTCCTTTCACTTTCCTCTTATCTCTAAAATGGCAGGCAGATCCCCAGAGACATTTCCGCTTCTTGCTGTCCCGTTAGGAACAAATTACCACAACCTGTTTCCCTCCCAGGCTCTGTGGTAATTAATTAAATAACGCACCTTCTTCCTCAACCTCCTCGCTTTTAATCTTGGAGCCCGGTCAGAGAGAGAGATCCCACTGATCCTAGGTGACTGCATCTCTGGCTGCCCTCTCCAACATCGGCTACTCTCTCATGTCTCTGGTCCCGGAGGAGGAATCAGGGTATTTCTTGCTCTCCATGGCCACATCGAGCCAGGCTTTCCCTTTGCTAATGCTTATTCAGCTTTTTCTTCCTTTGAATTCATTCTGTCAAAATGTATTTCCCAACTCAGACCACCATGGTTGTTGTCTAGCTCAGGTATTCTACTGCCTTTTTCAAGAAGTTGGGTAATGGTCTTCCCTTCCTTCCAAACTCGTGACTTCTTACTAGGGCACTCTAACATACATGCAAATGCTTCCCTAAACTGCTTCCCTCCCAGTTCCTCAGTCTCTTCTCAATCAAATCCCATGACCTACTCTTGCATTCCACAGCAGCTGCACATGACCGTGGTCATATCCCACTTCTCATCATCAACCACAAGTGTTCTATTTCAATGATCAAAAACTCATAAGCTTCCCTACTAAACCCCTTCCTTTTCTAAACTTCTCTACCTGTTAAAGGTACCATTATACTCCCAGTCATCCAGGTTTGCAAATTCAGGGCCATCCTTGACCCTTCTCTTTCCATTTTCAAATAAACCTGACTATTATGATTGATCAGGTTGGTCAAATATGTGTATGTATGTGTGTGTGTGTGTGCATGTATGTAAATGATTCCATTATTCCATTGCATAAACATGTAACACCGTGCCTCATAATCATTATGTTCTGAAAACCTGGCAGGAAATTTCAATTTTCTTATATTTGGGGACTTTGTTCCCAATCACCAAGTCTGTTTTATTTTGCAACTTCATTGCAATTAGTTCAGAAAGATTAACATGTCAGAGCATACCTTGGGGAATGATTTCAGTGGGAATCTACTTATTTCCCCATTTCTGACTGTACTGTAGGTGGTAGACCTCTACGGAAGGGGGACCCACCGGCAAGCTTAGTGATGCCGCTGCTTATGGACTTGGGCACGTATTTGCTCTTATTTTCCAGCAGAAAATCTGCAGCACCTAGTGTTCAATGTTGAAGATTGATCCCACCCCCAGTGGCCTGGAAGAGAGCAAAGGGTGAGGGAACAGCACATCTGTAACAATCGGACAGGTGTGAACAGCTGCCGATTGGAGGCTGATGGAGGTGCTGGTGAAGCGCATCAGGAAGGCAAGGGCTCCCTTCTGGGGAAGGGAAGTGTAAAGTTTTAATAAATGAAGTGTCTTTTACACAACCCTCGCACCCCTTCCCCCCTACAGTACAAGCTGTCCTATGTTTTTGCTCATAGCAGCTGGCAATTCTTGAAGAGGCTGAGAAGAAAAAGGGTATGTGACGTATGGCAATTCAGAAGCGGCTCAATGAATGCCCCCTTTCCCGCTCCCCCCATCACTTTGTAAAGGAGATCTGGGATTGGCAAAGTGGGAGAGGAGAGATGGAAGCTAGGTCCCCCTACCAGCCTTTCATCGCTGTGTAAGCAGCCTTTAACTATTCCTTCAAGACCACTCAGAATTTTTTTTTCCCAGCATAGGTTTTTACTTTTTTTGCCTGAGAAAACTGTTGTAGGATTGTCTTCTTCTATGACCACTTAAGTTGACAAAAAAAAAAAGAATATGGAATGTAGATGATAGTGGTGAAAATAGAGATTTTTTTTCCTCCCATGATAAACTTATTCTTCTTTGTGGAGTAAAGAATTTTGATAGTCAACAAATAATAGCTTTCACTTGAATGATGTTTGGTAGTTTACAAAGCACTTTTCATAAATTATCTTATTTAATCTCATCATCCATATTGTAAGGTAGGTGGTATGACTATTATTATCCCTACTTTTTAGATAAGGAAACTGAATCTCAGAGATGTGAAGTAATTTGACTGAGCTCATACTGTTCATAAATGGCACAGCCCAGGCCTTTGGCTCCAAAGCCTAGGCTTTCCCCATTATTATATCACTAAGGTCTTGCACAAAGTACTTTGGGGGCATAAAAATCCCTCAAATACTTCATATTCTGGTTTGCCTCAGTTTCCTCATCTGGAAAATGGGGATAATTATAGCACCTACTTCCCAGGGTTGTTATGAAAACCAATTGAGGTAATATTTGTCAAGTGCTTAGAACAGTGCCTGGAACACAGTATATGCTATATAAACATTAGCTATTATTACCATAATTGTTATTAATTATTATTATTGGAAGAGGGTCAGGAGAGTAGGAGATTACGGCATTCCAAACAAAGGGAAGAACATGATCAAAGTACCAAGTCAGAGAAGCACAAGTCATGTATGCACATGTGATCTTAGCACCACAAATCATGGGGAACAATAGTTTAGTTGGATTGCTATTTAGAGGTAAATGTAAGGAAAGAACAGAAAATAAGGCTGGAAACAGATCATGAAGGACCTTAAACTTCATGGTAAGAAGTATGGGCTTCTCTCAGTATGCCAAAATGGCATTGACATCTTGAAGTGGGGGTGGCTGGCTCCTGGGTGGCCAAGACCACGGGCTCTTAAGACGTTGAAAAGTGCAATGCCAGCCCACATGGTAAATCGTCTTACCTCGTTGTCAGACAGTGTCTCCCTAATGTAGTCTGCCATGATATTGACTGAAAAGTCAGTTATCCTGCTCATCCTGAAACACCAGAACCAGAAGAAGTGACTCCTGAATGTTTAGAGAAGGCAGAGCACAGAGGATTGGACCAGGGAACTCTAGGAAAACCACTGCGTCCTCACACTTACATTTTCTATTGCTGCTATTCCATGAAACCCAAACTTTGGATCTCAGGGAGGCCTTCCTGGAAGAGAGATAGTATCTGGACTGTGGACTCCTTTGAGACATTTGGATGATGCCATCTCTAAAATAGCCTAGCTCCTTTGAACAAAAAAAAAAGCCCTTTGAGTAACTTCATTTTGTAGTTGGATGACTTATGTTCACAGTAAAAGACTTTCCCAGTTCCCCTTCACCTTGCCTATGATCCTGTCTCAGCCCGCTTAGGAAAGTGAACATACGGCTTTTCTGTTCATCTCTCCTTCTCTGCTCTGTTGTCTTTCCTTTGTATGAAAGTGTGTTTGGTTCAGCTCAGATTCTCCTATCTGACTGGGCTTGGGTTTTCCCTACAGATTCCTAAGAACAGCTAGCAAATTTGCTTATTTGAGAGTATCAGCCTTCACCTGACCCAAATTAATATCTCAGAGCCAATCTTTCTCAGCCTGGCCCCAACTTTCCTCTGCTAATCTCTCCAGCGGTTTGCTGATCAATGTGACCCTTCAGCTTCCTACCCACTACCTAAAAGGCTCTGATACAGAGAACGGAAGGACCAAAGAAATGCTATAGAAGATTCATCTGTTTGTGGCATGATGTCAGTTTAGAGTAATGAAAGATGACTTGGCCTATGGGACTATCCCAGTCAGAGTGATCCAGAGCTCCCCTGGAAACTTTCAAGGAGCATTCATGACTCAGCATTTGGGCACATCTGAGAAGATGACTTCCTGGCTGCTTCTGGCCATGTGGTGGCTTGGGGTAGAAGGACATGGGTGTTTACAATTAATAAAGTGATGCCCTTATTCACTGATGAGCCAGAGGAGCCAATGACTCAGTGGACCTTTGGAAAAGGAGAGATAGCTTCTTGCTCATTTTTTTCCTGCTCTCTTGTTTTTTTTTTTCTACTCTACCCCTAATGGGAGTGAGGGGATGGCTTGTGCTCTCCCCCATTCCTGCGGCTCCACGTGGAACCCAAATTCATCTAGTCCCACTTGGGGCTAGTCCCCTGGGTGCCTTTTCCAATTTCTATTCACTTTTCTAGATGACTGCACATTGTTCTTGAGGCGAATGTGATCAGACTTGGAATTGGGCTTGTGAGTTTGAGAGGTTTCAAGGTCCTGGGTCCAATCAGGAGAACCAACCAGCAGCAAGGACAGCTGTTCTATCAGTGACAACAGTCACTAAAAAAAAAAAAAAAAAAAAAAAAAAAAGAGGATCCCTGGCCAGGCTTGCTAGAGGACATGAACTTTGAGGAAGACAGTGCAGAGCAAAGGTGAAATGTAAAATGCCTAGTTAGCTGTGCTGCAAACTGCTTCATATGTAGATGAATTGAAGTATCAACCTTCTGGACTGGTACAGCAGTAGTTAGCACTGTGGTTTATTTAGTTAAAAGTCTCACTGTCAATGTACACTTGAGAGAATCTTTTGCGCTTAACCTTTTTTTTTTTTTTGGCAAAGCAATCAGGGTTAAGTGACTTGCCCGGGTCACCCACCTACTAAGTGTCAAGTGTCTGAGACCAGATTTGAACTCAGTTCCTCTTGACTCAAGGGCTGGTTCTTTATTCACTGTGCCACATAGCTGCCCCTTAACATTTCTTTTAAGGGTAGTTGGCCCATACTTGATTCATGTTGCATCTTGTGTACCTTTCTACTCCCCTACTCCCACACTTTTTGAGGGAAACTCTGGACATGATTCTAAAACAAAACTTTAAATAATTTACCTCTGGGGCACCAGGATAGGGTTTAATGAGCCAGGAGTGTGAGAAAAGGGAACCTAACCCCTCTCATTAGAGACCAGGCTTTTTCTAGGGTCGAACCCAGGATGGACTTCAGACCTGGACCTAAAGTAGAGGGGCCCCTTAGCAAGAGGGAGCGGGTGAAGTGCCCCAGCCCAGGTTTGTCAATATTAGATTAGCAACTGGGACAGAGAGGCATCAGCTGCTCTGTGGGTGAGGCCTCAAAGGTGAGTGATTACCAAAAAGAGATTAGCACCAGACCTAGCAGAAGGGAAACTATTCACAGCCGTGAGGTAGATGTATCCTTCAAGAATGGGGCTATTTCCTCCTTAGCGGATAGCGGCAGAGGCAATGTGTTCACCAGCACAGATTGGCATAGGCCGTGGGTTACGCAGCCCCCGTGAAGACAGTCACAAGGACCAGCAGAACACCAGGGCCCAGATGAAGCAACAGCTGATCTAACCATCTGTGGCAAATGCTTCGAAGCCCCTCCCTAGCATCACTAATTGGGAAGATAATTATGAAACACGGCGTTGAATAGGCAACTCACTGCTCCCAAGTGCTGCATAAACCAGATTAAAATGTAATTGGGAATGTTTAACAAAATAAATACGAATACAATAAAACATAGATAATACATTTTAAAACTAAGTCAACACAAGCGCAAAGATCTACATGTACGGCTTAGTGGTCTCCTGGTTTCTATTAGAGTTTGACATCACCCTCCTGGGACACAGAGAAGTTAAGTGACTTGTTGAGAGTCAAACAGCCAATATGTGTCAGAACCAGTGGGACTTGGTCCCAGGTTTTCCTAACTTTCAGGTTTTCTCTCCTATCCACTACACAGTGGTGTCAAATTCAAATAGAATTGGATCTATGCTAGTTTTATGTTGACTTAGAAAACCACAAATTGACATTATATATGTTGTTTTGTATTTTTTATTTCTTTTGTACATTCTTCAATTACATCGTAATTTGGTTCAGGCTGTATTTAGGATTTTTGAGGACCACTTGGTGGAGGTGAGTTTGACACCTCTGTTTTACACCAAATAATGTTATTTAAGGCACTTTGCAAATCTTAAATGTTATCTATTGTTATTTTCTAAATGGATAGTTTTAAGGCAGAAAGGTAGTACTTGACACAATAATGGTTGACTACTAGGAAATGCTCAGAGATAAAGAAACAACAAAATCTCCTGTTGAGTCATTTTTCAGTGGTGTCCAGTCTTTATGACCCCTGTTTAGGGTTTTCTTGGCAAAGATACTGGAGTGGTTTGCCGTTTCCTTCCCCAGCTCATTTTACAGATGAGGAAACTGAGGCAAACAGAATTAAGTAACTTGCCCGGGGTCATACAGTTAGGAAGTGTCTGAGGCTAGGTTTGAACTCATGAGAATGAGCCTTCCTGATTCTAAGCCTAGTGCTCTACCCATCTCTGCCACCTAGCTGCCCCAAGTCAGTCTCCACATAGGTCTATTGTGTCTGTATCTGCCTGCTTAAGCAATGCCTAAAAACATAGAGTTTGTCAGTTGCCAGTTGAGGCTGTACCCACATTTCTCATAGAAAAGTGAAAAATTAAGCCAATTTTGAAAAGTGTTACTTGGTCTATATGATCAACCAATCAATCAACAAGAATTATTAAGCACATACTTAGTGCCAGGCTTTGCTAGCTACTATCAATACAAAGAAAAAATGAAAACAAAAATAGTTCCTGCCCTCAGGGAACTTACATTCTAATAGGAGAAAAACCTGGAAAAATTAGAACATACAAGATAAGTTGAAATTGGAAGATGACTGGAACCTGGTGGGGACAGAAAAGTAGTCCTGAAAGCTGCAGCATTTGAGTTAAGAATCCATACAACCATTGTTCACTTGTTTTTTTTTTTTTTTTTTTTTTTTTTTACTGAAGTGACTTTAAAAAATAAAAAAAAGAAAAAGGGAATTAAACAATGAGTTAGGTATAGACTCAGGGCCAAAAAAGGAAAAGTCAATTAAAAGGGGAAAAAAATCAATTGATTTCAACCAACCAACCCATTTTATCTTATTTCTTTCTGAATTAACTGAATTTAACTGAATTAAATGAGTTGACTAGCCAACTCATTTAAAATGGACATCTATATGTGTAGAAAAAGCCTTTGTCTAACCGAGTATTAAGCCACTTACTCCTGTATTTTACTGTCTTGCTTTTAAAAATCACTCCCTCTAATTCCTCACATGCCTACTGCAGTCACCCAATTCAAATCTTTGGTCTGAATCAAGATAACACAGGTAATGCCAAAATGGATCCGTAGCTACCCAGATCTATGTCGACAGTGATGAATCTGCTATTGTGTGAAGAAATGGGAAAGGAATCTGCTAAAAATCCCAGTGTGACATGATAGAAATATCAAGTAATTTGCCTTCAGAGAGCAAATTCACTGTAATTCCTTGAATTATATTAAGTACTCTGAAACACTGATTTCTAGTTGTTTTTTTAATTACATACTCAGTTCATTATTCCTCCCCTTAAAAATTTTGTTAATTATATTTCTATTCTATGCTTTCTCCTCTGAGGACTGATACAGTTATGTCCCAGAAATTTAGTATGTTAACTCATTGTTATCAATCTCATTCACATATTTATTAGTTGTTTCTATGATTTGTTCTTTGGCTTACTCATTATTCAGAATGTCATTAGTAAGTCTCCATTTAGTATCTTTCACTTGGTTACTCTGAATTAATTTGACAGCACACAAGAAATATTTACCTATTGAGTGGGCACGTATGTTTGTCCATGATCCTCCAATAAAAAGAGAATGTAATTGTTCTGCTCATGCCCTGTATAAGTTGACATGTATATATTACAACTACATATACACATATTAAAAATGTCTAGTTAGACTCCCTTGATCTAAAGGACCTTTTGAATTTAAACACTATACAATATGCCTTCATTTCCCCCAAACTCTAGTTCATTGTGGCAATATAGATTTTATGAATCATTGTCCACGTTTCTCTGTTCAGTTGATTTGGGAAATCTTTCTATACTTTTAAATATGAAATTTATAAATTATGTGAGCTTTAGGCCTGACAGAAGCAATGAAGCAAAATTATTAAAAGATTCAGTTGTAGATATGGGACTTTACTTGAATGGTGTCATCTGGGAATCTGAATGGTGACACTTGCATGAGGTGGGCTTACCTGCATCTCGGTCCCTGATACAGTAGTCTGGAGAGTTCTCAAAATAGACCAGGTCATTTTTAGTTGGTTTCTTAAATCTCTTGTTAGCCACAGTGAAACCAGTGCCATCTTGATTCATGACTACCTGGATGGCCCCATTGTACTTCTTCCAAAGATAATCTCCCGTCTTTCTAAAGTCAGCCATGGCCAGCCAACAGGTCCTCAGGGTGCAGGATCCACTCACCCCATGGCATTTGCATTCTTGTTTCAAGAACCGCTTTACAGCCTATTAGAAAAGGCAGGAAAATATTAGCAGAGGTGAATGTACCCCAGTACCCAAGTAACACATTATCTCTTCTCCTCCATGAATTTAGTTATGGCACCTAAAATCTCAGGATAATTTGTGTGGTGCTTTATAGCAAGGGTTCAAGAGCTCAGTCATTGTAGGGAATGATAGGGAGAGTTCAGTCAACACTATTTATTTATTTACCTAAGAAGGTAGGTAGGGCTAAGGAATCCGTGATTTCACCCAACCACTAATGAAGATCTGCCACTGGTCCGTAATTTATAGTCTTAGAGAGGTCCACGGAACACCAAGAAGTCAGATGACGCGCCCAGGATCATACTTGAATGTAGGTCTTCGTGACTCATGGCCTGGCACTCTATACACTTTGCCAGGTAGCCTCTCTGTCCTAAAATTAAGGTGGGGGTAGGGGAGGATGATTAATTCCATTTGGATCACAGATCTGGAGTTGGAAAGAGGCATCTATTCCAACTCCTTAATTTGATAGATGAAGAAATTGAAGCCTGGTATTGTTAAGTCATTTGCCCAGGGTTACACAGATGAGAGGTGGGATTAAAACTTTGGTTCTCTGAGGCTAGAACCAGTGCTCCTTCAACTGGGCCACATTGCCAATCAAACCTTCACCAGGGAAGGAGACCAATCTAAAAGTGGTGAAAAGGATGAATTACAGTCATTCTTAAAGAAATGAAGTTTTAATACTTTGCTTACCATGTATAATCTGTATCAAATTGCTTACCATCTCAGGGAAGGAGGGAGGGAGAGAATTTGGAACTTGAAATTTTAAAAATGAATGTTAAAATTGTTTTTACGTGTAATTAGGAAAGAAGTAAAATATTATTCAAAAATACTTCGCAAACCTATTAGTTATCATAGTTATAACTTGAATCAGGCTAACCAAGCCATTGCCAAGTTGGGTTTCTTTAATGAATAATTCTTAATTAGCACATCGATTATATGTATGTGCCACCCTTTCTGGGATACATTCCCAACTTAATAATCACAAGTTTCAAGATTGGGTCCCCAGAAGAGTGGCTACTTTCTCCTCCATATTCTAAGGTATTCTGTGGGTCTATACTCCTACAGCTATGGTTCCTAAGCCCCACTGGTTAGCTTACCTTTAATAGTCATCCAGTAGATACAATTAGCTCAAAGCAAAGGCATTTACTAAGGTGGCATAGTAAGAACAGTAGCTACAAAACACTATCCCCATAAACCTGGGGCATACTTTCCCATAGATACACACAGCACCTGTGGGAAGAGTGGGCACAAATTTAGAGTATAATGATAATAAGGCACACATGTGGACAAGGCAACTCATACCTCTGGTGCTTTAGGGTCCTAATTTTTTTTTCTCTTCTCCTGGATTCCTCATGTGGCCCCCCTCTGAGTACAGCATCACTGTGGGGGGGGGGGGGTCACCCCACTGGCCTCCCTCCCCACATCTGCTCTTCCCTGCAGCTCAACTCTCAGCTGCCAGGACATTGACACCATAGTCGGTTTCTTCACTCTGTTGCCAGAATCCTAGATCCTTGAAACTGCTTCTCACTTTAAATACTGCCTTTCTGTATCTTTATAGAGAATATGTCTACTCTCTACCTTGAATGGCTGAACTTTCTGAATTGTTCGACACTGGTGTCTTCTATTGGTCAAATAGTGCTTCGCTATGGAGGAAAAGATTTTTTTAAAAAAAATCCCTGTCCTACAATCTAGATGCCCTAGTAGAGGCACAGGGGTCACATTCTACAAAGCTATTCCCTGCTCTGAATCCCTTGAAGCCTAAGACAGTTCAAATGTTTCCAGGACATGGCAAGATGAGCTTTATAAAGGCTTCCAGGGGTGGGACCAATCTTTTCCCAACCAATGGCCGGCTGCCACTGAAACTGAAGCCAGGAACTCCTTCACATTTCATAAAGGGGTGACAGAGCACCTCATTAGCATATTCATATTCATTGCCTGTAATCTCTCCCTTACTTTCTATGGTTCCATCAAACTCCACCCCCTCTCTCCGGATATGAGTATCTCTCACATACTGTATTACAAAACAGGTTTTGAGCAGTTTACATAGTCCTTTCAATTACATTTACATTATTCATTTATTTAGCAAAGCCATATATAAAGATAGATAGATAGATAGATAGATAGATAGATAGATAGATAGATAGA